>NW_027437183.1:34520000-34645000 GCF_033239565.1 Halichoeres trimaculatus
TGCACATCATCAATAGCATAACGAATTAATGCAGTGACCTCAACTGTTTTCATATACTCAATTGTTTCAATATTAGATTTATGATATATAGCTGTGAATAGATTCATTGAGGTCTACTTTTACGAGTTCTGAGGTGAATGTAGGGATGGGTATCGAGAACCAGTTCCTGTCAAGAACTGATAAGAAATGGTTCAATACATTCACATCCTTAGCCTTTATGCTTGATGATTTTATGGTTGATTATTTACATTATGCTAGATCAGCTGAACCTTAGCTCAGCGGGTGGATAAAAATTTTCCCCAAAAAATCAGATTCAGGATTTTCTGCTTAAAGTTTGACCGAAGAACTTCAAACACAAAGAAATGCATATTACTGTACCGCACCATGTTCAGTATATTCAACATGTTATACATCTCCCAATGGACCAAAAACCATATAGAAAAAACAGCGCCATCTTATTGCTATCATAGGGAATTGTTAATATACGCTAGCAGGCAGCAAACATTGTGAAAAAATTGGTTTTAAACAAGAATTTTACCTTTCATTGCAAAATCATATCATAGTTACTCTTTAATAACAATACTGGAATCTCCAAATATCAAAAGACAAACAGGTAAATGTTTTCCAACAGGAAGAGAAAAATAAAGTTACGGCAGGCTCATGGCTCAAAGCAAAGCTACAACCACAGAGACACTTTCAGGAACAGATCCAGAAAATTCTGGGTGAAGAGAGCACTGCTGTTCAGCTGTCAGTCCAATATGCGACAGCTTGTCCCAGAGCTGGACCGGCTTCTGTGAAAGAAAGTTAATAAGGTGTTTTTAGATAACAAAATTCATCTATTTTCATGTAAATATAGGTAATTGTTAGTGTATCTTTTATTTTTATTTTATGATTATTTAATTTGTTTTTATTGATGATATTTCTCTTTTTGTTTTTAATATGTGTTTTTGCTTGTTGATTTGTTTTTCAATCCTTTAATTTGAACAGTGTTTTTGGCAACATGTTTTCTTCCAAAAGATAAATAAATAATAAAAAAAAAAACCTTAATGAAAATGAAGCTTATTTGATGTTTGAATTTTGAAAATTGATATGAGATTGTTTTACTTATTTCTATGCAATTTCATTATTAATAATTATAACGATGTTTATATATATATATATATATATATATATATATATATATATATATATATATATATATATATATATATATATATATATATATATATATATATATATATATTTAAACAGGGTCCCTGATTCACAAATGTAATGAAACATGACTTCAATCTGGAAAGAGGACTCTGGACCTCAGTGCTGTACCTGAGCATGCTTGTGAGTCCAAGCACAAAAAAACATACAAACCAACAAACCACATCAACAAAAATCTTGATTACAATGTACAATGATTTTAGCATTGCATGTTTTTTACATTATTTAAACAGGATTTTTTTTTCTGACATTAGTGTTGAAATGAATGTGTGAACAGAGAAACTTTTGGAAACACTGTCATATAAAGCATGTTAACTCAGGTGACAGAGGGTCATAGAGTCCAGTCCAGCACTCCACCCCATGTCTTACCCCCCTCACGCTCTGCTGGGGTGATTACTCTGCTTTACTCTGCTTGGTCCCCAGAGGCTCTCACACACTCACTCACACACACACTCCAAAACACACGCTCACACACACTCTCAAGCCCAGAGTCCCAGTGGTCTGGCATGGAGGTGCTGGTGCTCCCTCTCAGTGGATAAGTTTGATCGGCGTGGATGGAGCGCAGCGTGCTGCTGCTGCTGCTGCTGCTGCTGCGTGGACTCACAGCGTTGTTCGGCTCTGACTGTAAACTTCATCTGACTGCCTGAAGATGGAGTTTGGGAGACTTTGGTCCAGACATCAGAGGACGCTGCTGCTCACCATGATGATGTTCAAACTGGGTAAGAGTGCACCATGCGCACTTCAGAAACATGAGGAGGAGTGTGTGAGCAGCCTGTTTACAACATGAGTGAACATCATGAACATGTGTTGATACGTGGACTCAGAGTGGGTTTAGTTTTGTAGTTTGTTTGATTTTAAAGGTACACTGCACAAAAACTGAAATCCTATCAAGTTTTTTTTCAAAAATCTTATTTCAAGTAAAAAAAAAAAAAAAAGTCTTGTTATACTTAATATAAGCCACATTCATCTTGTCAGTCCAGAAAAAGTTTTTTGTTTAAAGTTATCTAAAGACAAAAATGAGGTCTGAATCACTTTTAACAAGTAAAAAAATCTGCTTATGGACTAAAATAATGTCTTAGTACAAGTAACTTTTCTCTTGTTCCATTGGCAGATTTTTTAAACTTATTTCAAGCAATTCAGACCTAATTTTTGTCTAAATAACTTGAAACTTTTTGTTTCTGGACTGGTCAGGTGAATATGGCTCATATTAAGTCTAAAAGGACATGTTCTACTGAAATCTAGACAAAAACACTGATAAAATTTCAGGGTTTTTTGTGTATACGAATGAAAATCCTCCAGGAGAGCAAAGGAATCCAATTTGATGCTGCGTTCAGGTAAAAATATAAGTGTTTTTCAACAAAATTAGAGAAATATGGGACTCAGACTGCACTTTATTTTGAAAATAATGATGTGCAAAATAGCAATGTAATGCTGTTCAAAAGGCATCCAGAGTAAGAGCTTTGAATGTTAAATAACTTTAGTATTATGAAACAATTTAACGTTTTTAAAAAGTTCAGTAATTGCCTAAAAATGTGAAGTGATGAGTGCACAAGTCACAAACTGACAACAGCAACTTTCATGCAAATGAGCATGTTGCAGACTTTTCCTTGCATTATAACTCTGCTTACATGACGATACAAGCAAGTATGTGGTTTTGCATTCACATAATTGTATATAAGTAACAAATAAATCAGATTTGAGTATAAAATTTTAAAAAAAACAAACAAACAAAAAAAGAGTTAACTTCTAAAAAGGTATAAACTGCAATGTTGTTGCAAAAAATAAAGAACAAAATTCACAATAGTGTTTCTTTTTTAATTTATTAGATTTTATCAATGAAAAAAAAATGACTCAAACGGAAAGCAAATCTTCATAATTCTTTAGTTTCAGTGTTTTTTTTTAGATCATGAATGTATTACACACACTTTAGCCTGACTTTAGTGTTTACATCTCCCTGATTCCCATCAGATAATGAACTAATTAAACAGGATCTAAGTGCCTGCTGTGTGTGTGTGTGTGTGTGTGTGTGTGTGTGTGTGTGTGTGTGTGTGTGTGTGTGTGTGTGTGTGTCTTGCTCGACCCCTGCACCTTATGAATCCCCGTTGACCCATTTTTCCCGCGACCTCAGTTTGTGTGGAGCGTCTGTGGCTGCTTTAAACGGAGGCCGAGCGGAGGCAGGGATTGGCTGCTGGTGGCATTGTTAAGGATCTCCATGGTAACGAGCTTAGCGTCCGGCTGCACTGCTGCACAGCTTTTTTGTCTGGGCTTTGAATGGAGAGGAGGGGGTTGATGGGTATTAAGAAGGAGCATGGCAAGAGGCCTGGCACTGTTGGCTCTGAAAGACAGAGGAGCAAACAGACGACAGAGGATGAGGGGGAAAGACGACGGCTAATGACTCAAGGACGACTTCCTGAAAGGCACAGGACAGGACGGTCCTGATGGACTCTGAGAGAAAGGGGAGAGGTGAAAAAAGGACAGGGCTTTAATTGGAAAAGGGCCCAAAGGATGCAGACCACTAGCTTCAGTGACAACAGCAGCTTCAGTGAAGAAGAAAGAGCATCTTTGGAGCTTTAAAGAGCTGTCATCTCCAGGTGATTCACACAGAGATGAGGGAACAGGCTCTCAGTGGAGCTGTGCTTTAATAAAGGAAGATTTATTCTAGAAAGATCACAAACATTGTGAGGAGGAGGAGACCTGTTGCTCTTAGTTCCAGAAAAGCTGACACTTCATTTATACAGACCCAGTTCCCAACAAATGTTATTCCAAGATTCTTCTGTAAAAACATCAGCAGGTCCGAACCTGGTACAGCAACAACCAGAGGATTCAACAGAGAGACAAAAGCACTCAGGGACTCCCAGAAAGTTAATAACATTAAAGTATGTAGTGACAGACATAAGAGAGGAAAACAGGAGCTCAGTGTGTCAGTCTGAGACTCTCGCAGCATCACTAAGACCTGGTCCAGACCTGATCCAGCTCTCACTATAAGCTTTACAGTCCAGAAAAATGTCTTGTTTCAAGTTTCAAACAAAAATGAGGTCTGAATTGCTCAACAAGTTTTATAAAAATCTGACAATGGAACAAGAAACAAGTTACTTGTATAAAGACATTATTCTAGTTTCAAGCAAAATTTTCTCATTCCACAGGCAGATTTTTTTTTACTTGTTCTAAGCAATTGAGACCTAATTTTTTGTCTTTAAATAACTTGAAACAAGACATTCTTCCAGACTGATCAGTTGAACGTGGCTCATATCGAGTATGATGAAACCATTTTTACTGAAAACACAACAAAAAATACTTGATAAGATTTCATTTTTTTTTGCACTGTAGCACATACAATAGTTATATATATGTTATATGACATGAAAAGATATAACTTCAATTAACCCTCTTAGTAAGGGGCTGTTTACACGACATCGGTTTTAGGGTAAAATGCAAAAGTTTTGTTGTATTTCAGCCCCGCGTTCGCACAGAAACGGCGTTTCAGCCAACCTAAAGCGCAAACTTTTGAAACCAGCCTCCAGAGTGGGATTTTTCTGAAACACTGCCGACACCGTTGCCGTGTAAACAGTAAGCCGGCGTTTTTCAGTGGAAACACTGATGTCACACTCCTCTTCGCGCGAGCGCATACAACAGTCCAAGAGTACCGTTGTTACGATCATCACAAACTACCGTGTTGTGCTTGTGCTGCTGAATCTGCTGAATCTCCTGACTGTCTTTAACAAAATGTTCATCTGTTGCTCCACTTCTGCTCTTAGTATTCACCAATACACCAGATGATCGGCCATACTCTGCTTCAGTGGAGATCTACCAAAAGCTGCTTCTGGACAAGACAGTTATAGCACCATCTACAGGCCTGGCAATGCTTACTACAGTGTTTTCAGTCCCTTAGAGTATCCGTGTAAACACAGATTTTTTTTCACTGCATTTTAGCGTCATGTTGTCATGTAAACGGACATAAGAGAAATCAGCTGGTGCAGCCATATTGGAAGTATGCTACAGGGTACTCATCAGTCATGTGAGCTCAGCTGTGCCTCTGATTGGGCGAACTAGGGGTCTTAATATCTTATAAACTGCTGAGTTAGAAATAAATCCATTGTGTGCCAAAAGTGAAATTAGTGATTCAGAAAGGAGACCTTTTTTTAACCAGGCTGTGAATAGGCTTTTAAATCATGTACTTTTTTTTTTTTTTTGGCCGGGTGTGTATGTGATTTTTGGTCTTTCTGCAGTCAGCCTCATGCAGTTTTATTTTGAAGAAGATGCTTTTATTTTGAAATAACCTGTGCTTTACAGCACTGAATGGAGCAAAGAGAGAAAGAGACAGTGCTTACGTATTACAAGGTGTGAAGATTGTGACCTCCTGTAGATAACACACAGCCAACAAGTTTTCACAGAGTGTTTGTGAAAAAAGCTGCAAATAAATCAGTGAAGAGAAAGACACTTGTGTCTGACGCTGATTGTAGGGAACTACAGAGGCCATCACCTGCATCCAGATATAGGGGGGATGGCGCTGTTGATGAAATATAGCGATTAAAAAAACGCTCTACCAGATGGTTGAATGGTCGTTTTTGTAAGAGTGATGAAATTTTTTTTTTTTTATGGTGTGCTTCAACACAGAAAGATCTGGGGTATTTGTTTTAGTGTGAGTACGTTCAGTTAAGAGTGACAGCTTTAATTTCCAGTTAAATTACACTAAAACATGGTCTTTGGTAGCAAATGAAGAGGGTGTGGTGCCTCAAAGCAACAGAGAAGAGAAATAACATCTTGATGAATTCACCACCTTAAGAGAGCTTGGCAATGCCATGGACTGTGGAGTACATCGAAGTAGTTGCAGTGATGTCATTGTGTGGTTGCTGATGCAGCGTTCCATGGCCTGATTGTCGTCAGCGCCATAGTTGAAATGAAGACTCAGTTTGTCTTTGTTCAGGTTAGGATGAGGTAACAAGGAGGTGGCTACAGGTCAGCCATGTCCATATATGGACTAAACAGTTTTTAGTGCTTCTTAGGCAGTGGCCTCACCTCTGACAGCCAGAGGTCGTCCCTTGGAGAATACACACTCTGAACAAGGGAATTAAAAAAAAAGCCAAGAAATAAACAACTCTTGAAAGATTTCAGCTATGTTTGATGAAATAAGTGTTCAAACAGCTAGCCTGTTAGGGAAAACCAAGAAATGAACTTTTCCTCTGTTTCTGAGGTTAAACAACAGAGTTTAGTTTAAACTTGTTTCTATTCTTCAGGACAGAAGGAGAACTTGTTTTGTTTCATAGGGTTTCTGTTGGGGGGCAGGGGGGGTTTCGTGCCTAAAGACACTTGTTCCTGAAAGTGACGCAGCCTCTGCAGCGGCTCACACAGGACACAAAAGGATGCATGTCTGTGACTCAGTGTGCAACTGTGACTGATTCAGGGAGGATTTGTGCATTTTTTTGCTATAAAGCTGAGCAGCCACCTGCTGTGGGGCCCACGGAGCACAAAGCTGAGCCCGGAGGAGCTGCCAGACCCTTGTGGTGATTCAATAAAATTCCTCAGAGCTGGACTTGTGCGTTAGCCAGGGGCTTCTCTTTCTGCTGTGATTCATGGCGCTGCTGCTTCCTCTGCCCTGCAGCGCGTCTCTGTGGACACTCTGTCAGGCTGTTTGCGTGAGTCCGAGTAAACGCTTTGTCTCACTGTCCGCTCTGGCTCTTACACCTGCCACTGAGGAAAGAGATCCTGTCTCACTGAAGACGTGTCTGACTTATCGAGTCGTTTGAAAATACACTTAATGTCTTTCCACATAGAAAAAGAAGGACAATAAACTCTAAACTCAGACAGCTTTGGACTGTGGTTTGCATGTCAACATGATCTTATTCATGCTCAGCTCTGCTCAGAGATGATCTCTGGTGTCAGTTTTTCTTATGGAGGCTTTGGAAATTAAAAAAAAGAAAAGTTTGTCTTTTTACATCAACTTTGCTCTGGACATTTTCTAAACTTATAAATCAGTCATCAAGTGATGTAGACACCAGCAGCTGGCATGTAAACATGACATTTTTCTAACAGCAGAATAAGGAGGTTGCTATTCAACTTGATATGTAAGACTCAATGCAATAACTACCTGTGGGACCACTCTTTAACATCTACCAGGTGCTGCAGCATGTCAGAGGTGCAAAGCGATGGCAGGTGGTCATCATTCAGCCTGATTCCACCAGATCTGTGTCCGGTCAGCCTCTGCCTCTCTTTTTCACTGCAGAAAAGCTGATAAGTTTCAAAACTAGTGAGCCTTTTGCAGGAAATGGTCAGAATTTATACATTTAAGATCCTGCAGCATGACAGAGCTCAGCCAATGAAACATCATAACTAGTAAAAAAGAATAATAATAATAAAAAAAATGACAGCCAGAGCTAAAAATCAGAATCTGGTGTACCACTTGTGGCTGAGTGAAGTATATCAGTCCCTATTGGAGTTTTTAAACTGGCATACCAGTAAACCACTTGTCTGGAACTGGGTTATTCTGTTTTCTGACTCTTGTGTTTTGTTTTAATGGCAATATAATTTTAGCAAACACAAACAAACACAAGTATTATGTGGCTTTCGGTTTTGTTTTTGTGTTTGTGTCAGAGGAAACAGTGAACATTCTTACGGCCAAACCTTTGCCTTGGTTGTCTTTTCTTGTATAGTGTAAGTTGCAGCCTATTGACCAATTTACAGTCAGTGTCATCAGAAATAGGGGACAGATTAGCAGTGTTTAGCTCCATTCATTCAGACGAGTAAGTGTTCTTTAAACTCTAAATTCAAAGAGTAATCAGCATAAAAATGTCTTGTTGTTCTGTAGTCGGTTGTCAGAAATGATACTGCTCCATGGAGTCAACTTCTATTGAGTTTTGACCGTTACAGAGCAACCGGTGTTTTGAAGCAAAGAGTGACCGTGCTAACTGTTTACCATCAGTCAAGCATGTAGGTAACTGTCATCTGACAGTCACTCGTTAACAGGGACACACTTTACACTGGAACACCAACAGCGTCTGCGGCTTTATTACATGTGTCTTTTTTCTCAACATGAATCGACCAGGTTTGACCCCATCTTAGCAAAATATCAACTGCTGGATTTATGCTCAAAGTGACACTACAGTATATTATCAAACTATTAACCAGACCTATTAGTAATTTCAAAATACAAAACCTTTAAAAATCGAATATACAGTATTTGGTGCGGTTCTCTAACTGGCTCCTTTATTTTGACCCCTGTCTTAATGGTCAGTGTGCTCATCTTTGATTCGGTAGGGTTTCGTATTTATTGGCACAGGTCCATGTCTTTATATTTTACAGTGCAGTGTCCAAGCATCAAGTCAATTGAAACTCTTCTCTGTGGTAGAGGCCTGGATTTCTCCAGTAAAAACGTCTGTCCACTAAGTGTCTGTTTTCCATCCACTCAGTGATTTCTCTGGAGGCTTTGAGTAATTTACTATCTGTCAAATTGTTGTCATTTAGGTAAAACAATGTTCACCAATGCTTCACCAACATTGTACTCTGCAGCACTTCTGTTGTCAAAATGTGCACGCAATCATAACTTTTTAGTCTATTATCAATA
This sequence comes from Halichoeres trimaculatus, assembly GCF_033239565.1. Taxonomy (NCBI): domain Eukaryota; kingdom Metazoa; phylum Chordata; class Actinopteri; order Labriformes; family Labridae; genus Halichoeres; species Halichoeres trimaculatus. The sequence continues at coordinate 34,528,771 of NW_027437183.1, forward strand.
TTGCAGTAAGCAGTTGATTGGGGTCACACAACTAGCTTTGTTAGCATTAGCCCAGCTTGGCCACCTGCTGTACGCATGTGTTTACCATTAAATCAAAGTTTTTATCTTATCTATTTTTTTTAAGCCATTCTTGTTAAAGACAACTAAAGTCATAAACAGTCAGTAAAAACAAAGTACAACACTCTGATAGAGGCATGCCTTTTTAGAGCAGCACCAGGTGTTAGAAAACTAAACAAGTTGCATAACAATGATGGAGCTGTTATTCCACTTTTCAAACTGGAATATGCCACTAGGGAACCGGCATATACCACTCAGCTGCAAGTGGCAAACCAGGTAACCCTTTTTGCTGTTGGTGCCCCCCCCCCCTTTTTTTTTTTTTTACAACATATGAATATGGAGAGGTTTGAAAACCTGTAGCCCTTTAGTATGAACATTAAACGTTGTGACTTGATATCCATGTTTAAAACATGGGAAAGAACCATACTCCCTCTTTAAGTTGTTACCTTATTTACATGACTCTACGTCCTGAAAGTGCAGCTGGTGAATGTTGACGTACAACAGAGCCAAACTGCACCAGGATATGGATCTAGTATTATCTGTGGTTCAGAATCACTGTCTTCCTAACATGGTGTATGTTTCGCTTTGCACAAACTGTGACGTTACCTGCTCATCACACTTCATCAGTCGTCCCTGTGTTTTACTTTAACATGTTTTCTGTTGCTTGTTGAGACAAAACGAGTTAAATCTTTAAAGAAACACTTCTTGAAATAAGTATTATGACTGATGTAGCAACAGCTCAGCATGTGAACAGACTGCCTGCTCCCCACCTGAAGGATCAGTGATAGTCTCCCTTCAGACTGAACCTTCTGAGCGGACCCTGAGGTCTCTGGAGAGGTCTGATCCTTCCATCCTCTTACCTGCCAACAGTCATCATCTCTGCTCAGTGTTACTGCTGGTACCAGGCGGTGTCAGGGTGTCCGCTCCTCAGGACCATAACCATGATCTATGTGCTGCTCCGGGATGAGTGGGGGTGCTCTGTGAGGAGGAGGAGGGGCCGTTATCAGCTCCCTGGAATGTGTGAGGGGTTGATTGGGTTTAGATGGAGGGGTGAGGAGTGAAGAGACCCCCGCTGTCTCCACTCCCCCTTCTTCATCAGGGTTAAAGAGATAGTGCTGGCTAACGTTAGCGGTCCTGACGGAGCTGAGCAGGTCCAGGGTGAGATCAGGGCTGAGGGCAAACAGAAGAAAAAGAAAAAGGAGTTGAAGATGATCTCACTGAATGTCAGAGTGAGCAGATGGAGGAATTTAAAAACGTGATGTAAGACGGAGGAAATGACACCTCAGAGTGAAACCTCAGCTGAGATAAGGAGCGAGAAGCAGAAAACATTTCACCTTTCCCGTTAAATCTGGGTTGGTTATCACATTCTGTAGGTTTTACTCACTGCAGGGAAGATCTGAAATAGAAAGTATCTCTGTGACTGTATAAACTTCTCTCTCTGAGGAAAAGGAATGCTGAAAAATTTGCCATTACATGCTTGAGGGGCTTGATACTGTATCTGTCTGTAAATGATCAAAACACCCCGTTCTTCAATGAGCATGAGATCCCAATGAGACTAGCTCAGATGATGACATCATCACATAAGGATCTCCAAACTGGTTCATGGCATACTAGAGGGGCCTCAAACACTAAGATCTCCCCATAACTCCACCTCAGACAGGCCTCCAGAGGGCTGGCCAACAGGGATGAACAATTTATTGAATTTGAACTGTCATCACAATGTAATAGAACGCAGTTTTCAAATTGCAAAGGGTGCAATTAAAACACACGTAGTAGTTGAGCCAAAACTATGTTGTTGTTTATATTTCAGAGCTTCAGTTTGTGTTTTGTCCCTGATGAGAGTTCAGTGAGATTTTTATATTTTTGATATTATTTTAGAGATCGTTCAGTCCTTCTGGCCAATCAGAGGGCAGAGGGTTTATTGAGTAGAGAGCCTTAAAGAGACCTCAGCTATAACAAAGCATTTCAGACAGAGGCTGAAAAAAATGATTTCTGAAACATTAGGGTGAGAAAAACATTTTTTTGAGCTGTTAATCATACAAAGCTACTGCGGAGTATGACAAGAACAGAAAAAATGATTTGAAGAAAAAAAAAAAAAAAGGGCACAATACCCCAGAGTCCTGCACGGGTCCAATTTTCAAGATCCGCCCTGCCCTGACCCGGGGACGTACAAACACACCCCCTGAAACGCAAACCCGCGCATCAGCCCCATTAGCTCCGCAACCCGATCCGACTCGTTGAAACACGATCCGTAAAATCACTCATTTTTTTCACGTTTAATGCTTTTAAACTTTTAATCTCTTAAAAGACCTTTACGTGTGTAATAGTAGACTTACTTTCTGTCCAGACTTAAGCAACGCTCAGCAGGTACAACCAATTTACAACTTACTTACATTTTTATTTTATTGTATTTATTATTGTTTTATATTAATTTTGACGTGTCAAACTAAAACCCGCGACCCGACCCGCATGTTATTTTTTCCACCCAGATCCGAACCCGGGAAAAAAAACCCACCCGCAAATCAGCTGTTTTTGTGGGTACCTGTCGGGTACCCAGTGCAGGTCTCTGCAATACCCCTCTTTAATGGTGCAGAACTTTTCTTGCGGTGTTGGAATTCTATTTTAATACCAGACTTAAAAGAACTTTTGGGTCTACAGAAATCTCACATTCTGCATTAAATAAATCAATAAATTCAAAGGTGCAAAACCAACGACAAACAGTATTTACCATGTGCTCTTGGGACCTTAAAGGGCTGCACTTGCAGTTACCAAGTGTGTTTCATTACAGTTTTTCGCAGAATAAAAGTGATATTTCTGAAGTTTCATCCAAGTACAGAGAGTCATCCAAGTTGTTCTCATTATGACTAGATTTGCCCACAACTTGAGTAAAATCTCACCCTGTGACGTTCAATTTGCAGAAGAAGGAAGGAGATCTGTAACCATGGATACCCCAAACATTTAAGGAGCTGAACTGTCATTTGATGGGTGTTACTGTTGTGTCTGATGTTGTCAACAGTCAAAGGCAGAGGTTTGTGCTTTTATTCACTGGTCACTGTTGGCCATGACCACACCAGCTCAGAAGAGACAGGAAGAACACATTAAATGTGTGGCAGTGGATACGTACCAGAGACTGCAGGAAGTATAAAAACTTTTGATCAAAATTTGAGAGTTTTTTTCAAAATTTGGGGGTTTTCATGACCAATTTTAACTGCAGTATTTAGGTTTTGAGCAATTGTATGTGTAGTGGAAATGCAACTACAGACAAAATCTAGACAGAAGTTGGTCTTGTTTGGAGCAAAGTATGAATGAAAGCAGAGTCAGTTTTAAAAGCTTACAGTTTTCACAAACAGACCCTAACAGGTAAAGATTTCATTTTGTTGAATCGCCTTCACTGCATTTCTTCCTAGCTAGGACCTGTCACCAGCATTCACATGAAAACTGAGGAAACAAACAAACATTATCCCCCAGGTTGGGAGAGCTCTCAACGCTGTGAGGAGAGGTGTGAGAGGAGGGCTCTGTGTTAGAGCAGAGGAAGGAAACGAGAGCAACTGTTTGTCAGAGGAAGTGAAAGTGTTAAAGAGGAGGCAGAGGGAAAGGAGGTGATACAAAGAGGATAGAAACACATCACTATACTGATGTTGTCGATAATTTCCTCACCAAGGAGCGAGAGTTTTGATCCACAAAGTTGATATTTTCCAACAGCACGAAGACTCTGCATTTTTAGGGAGAGTTAAGCCCTGTTTCCACCCCACTCATCTTAAGTATGGATCAGTTCAGTTTGGTACAGGTCAGATCGGTAAAGCCTGATCCTGTTTGTGTTTCCACAGCCAACAGTGCCATTCTTGGCATGCGGTGTGTACGCTGGATGCTGATAGCCACATCAGCTACATAACAGTGTGATGACGCAGTTTACCCAGCTAATAAATCCAACAAAGAAGGAAAATGCAACACAGGTTTGTTTTGAGCAGTTTCATGCTGCTTTGTGATGCCATTTTCCAAACAAAAGAAGCGTTATCTTCACAAAGTTGTCCAGAGATTTAAACGTGGCAGGGTTATGTGTTGATCTTTATCACTGCTGTCGCACAGGAAGTGACAATTCTTTCGGCCATCAATGGACTGCAGTGTTTCTAGCTCCACCTTCTGGGGTTGAGTGAGTAGAGCCCTGTTTCCAGTTTGGTTCATCTCGGCTCGTTGCGCATTTTGTTGCGTTTCCACTGACTAATCCTGGAACAGATCCCCAAATAACCAAGACGAGCCATCCCACTTTTTGGAACCCTTCCTTTGGGGTGCCAGACTAAAACCGCGTTTCCACCATGCAGTCCAGTTCGGTTCAGTACGGTTTGGCACGGTTTGGTACTGTTGAGCCTGTTGAGCAGCAGTGTACCCAGCTATTAAATCCAACAAAGAAGATGTGAAAAAAACCTGATACAGTCATCAAAGAGCATAGATGAAGACATGCAGCATTTCGTCCTCTCTGTGATTGTCATGTAGCACTTTGATACAAAGAACAATCAAGCTTTGTTTCAGAGAAGTCTGTGTGCCGCCAGGAGAAATACAGCTGCTGTCGGAGGGTAAGTGATGATTCTTTTGACCAATCAACAGTCTGCAGTGTTGTTGCTCCACCTTCTGAGAGCAGATTGGTTCAGTCTGGCACCCATATGGAAGGGTCCCAAAAAGTGGGATGGCTTGTCTCGGTTATTTGAGGATCTGTCCCGGGATTAGTCAGTGGAAACGGCACAAAATGAGACGAACCGAACCGGTCTGCTTGGTGGAAATGTGGCCCACACAGATCTGATCTCAGAAGTTGGAGCTACAACACTGCAGTCAGTTGATTGGTCGAAAGAATTGTCACTTACCGTGCAACAGTGGCTGCTGTATTTCTCCTGGCGTCACACAGTCTTCACTGAAACAAAACTTGATTGTTCTTTGCAACAAAGAGCTACATGGAAATTACAAAGAAGACAAATTGCTGGATGTCTTTCATCATTGCTCTTTGTTTGTGTCACGTTTGTCTTCTTAGCTGGATTTATTTGCAGGATACACTGTGCCACGCTGCTCTGGCGTCATGCTTTCATGTAACCGATGCGGCTATCGGCGTCCGGGCTTACACGCTGTCTACCACAAGGGGGCACGGTTGGCTGTGGAATCAAACAGGACCAGGCTTAGCCTAGCCAACTGATCCAAACCATACTGATCTAAACCGGACAGCTTGGTACCGGGCTTAGATCTGGCACCCCAACAGGAGGGTACCAAAAAGTGGGACAGTACTGGTCAGTAATGTGGGAACTAGTCCTGGTTTTACAAGGCTTTTGGGTGTGACTAAAATCTGACTGCAAGAGCTAAGATTCATGACTGTCTCCCAAGACCAGACATAGGACTCTGTGGGGCTGGCTGCTGTATTGGTCTTTTCTAAGAAAGGCATCTGCTCTTGGTCTTTTGAAATATTTTTTTAGATTCCCTCTTTGTACACATGGACTAAAATTTGTGGTTTTGGTAGCAGTTTTTCCAAAGAGAAGGGTCATTGTGAAGAAAGTATATATGATAAGATGTCCAAACATACAGGGATCAAGTTGGAGGACTATTTTGAAGGTTGAATGAAGTTTCTGTGAATGTGTGAATGAATTTTCATAGTTTGAATGAAGTTGATGAGCTCATTCAAACCATCCCGGCTCAAAGTGCACATTCCTGGCTTGGATCCAAGCATCAGACTCATCCAGGATGCTAACATCATAACTAAACGAGGCCAGGATCAGTCAGCTTTTCTGTCCTGACTGATGTCAACAGGCTTCATAACTCTGTGGACAACATCACTGAAACCATATCTGTGATCGTTTAACAGAGAAATGGAAAAAAAAAGTGGTATAAATAACAGTCACGAGTTGATGTTTTATGTTATAAACTAGTAACTGACGACAAGAAGTGACACTTTCATTGAAAACCCTGACAGCTGCCAGCTCGGCCATGTAAGAAGTTTACTTTTAACACCATCTGCCATGACCTTAAGTCCAGAGGGTCTTCATCACAGGATTGCTTCCTAAGCACCTCTGAGGGTCAGCGTGATGTGAAGCCCACCGTATGACCCTGAGGTAATTCAGCTTAGAAGGAGGACGGTGTGTCAGGTAACCTCACCTACACACCTTTATCTAAAATCTCTCAGTTACAGTTTGTTCGCTGTGTTCAGGTAAACATTAGAGCTCACATATAGTCTGAAAGGTGTGATAGACTGCAGCAAATACAAACAGGTGACTCTGATGACTTAACCTGTGAGTGTCAGTGGGGTCAAGGTGCTCTACTGACCTAGAAAGCCACCTGCAGAAACTACACAGTGGATAAGACAGAGGACGACAGCTTCAGGAGGTTAAAGCTGGACAGCTCAGCAGCTGATAGATAAAAAGTGAGATTATTTGTCGTTTTTACCCTGTGACATTTAAGAATCTTGTTACTAGAGCCAGCCCTGAACTGTGGGGTCGAAGGTCAAATGATTAGTTTTGAAAATTGAACTTTTCTTACATCAACTGGCAACAGTATGACAATTACACAGGATAATCTGTCCAAGAACAGAAGAGTTTATTTAAAGTATACTGAGTACTATTTTCCTTGGTATTGAAAAAAGTAAGTTTTGATCATTTCATGTCACTATCAAAAGTAAATTGAAGAGTACCTTAAAACAAAGGTGTCCTGCTGTGGAGTATGAGGGGCTCACAAAGGCTCTGGTAAAACAGATATAAGGATAAATTTGTGGGATTATGTGACTTGTGTCAAAATACTTAATGAAAAAAACTGTAATATTGAGCCATTTACAGCCACTGTCTTCATAGCGTTTTGTAACCTTTGAGTTTAAACTGCAGGAAAAAAAATGTCTAGTTGTTCTGTGGTTGGTTGTTAGGATCTATACTCCACCGTGGATTCAAGATCTCTGGACCCTGACAGGATCACGACTGTTACAAAGTTAAATGTAATCGTGACCTTTGTCGTAGCTGTAAAATCTACAACAGTTGATGAAATTTGAATTTAAAAAAAAATCCTCACAAATTTATTGTAGTGTAAAAAGTAAAACTGCTTAGATTGTATACTGTAAAACAAACTAAAGGCATCTTAGAGCTGTGCATTTGGCTGAGTCACCAGCTAACAGGGTCACACTTTACACTGAAACACTGCCCATGTCTGTGGCTGTGAGCTATTAAATGTTTTCTGTAAATGCTAAATGTTTCGTTGTACATGGGTAAAACTAACCACAAGTTTTTACTTTGGTTTGTGTCAGTGTGTAACAGATTGCAATCAGATTTGTTTCTTGGGCCTCCAGGCGTCTGCTGCCCATGGTGTAATAGTTTACAGCTGCCAGCTCAGGTAAAAAGAGGCAGACGTTACCTGGTGCAGTCATCTCTGGCGCAGCGAGGCATCACTCCTTGGACCAGCTTACTCTGCTCAGTTCTGGCAAATATGTCTGTCTGTCAAATAAAAGTTCATAATTTTTAACACTAAGCAGGCAGCAACAACCAAAAACCTGACTATGAAGAAAATGGAGAGGCAAAGACAGTCTCTGGTTCGGCGAACACTGCGCCATGTCCACACGTAACTGATATCAGGAAAACTGCATGTATTTTAATCATAGACTGTATAGAGAGTGGACAGCGTGGCTCCGTCGTTTACCATTGCACAGTTTTGAAGCCATTGGTAGCAGTTGTGCAGCCAGAGTCTGCGCAGTAGAGACTGTGAGGGATTCTGGGAGAATCTGAGTGGAGCTGGGTGACAAAAATAATATTTTTTTCTCTCGAGAGTCTAATCACTTTTTGACTTTACCTCCCGACATATTTTGCAATCTCCAAAAACATATACAAGAACATCAGCTGTCAATCATCGTTGAAGGTGACATGAAACCTTGTTTTTAACCTCTTATAACTAATGAAAACGAAAATTTTCAGAAAAAAGAGGACTTGAATACAAGGCAGCCAAATAATATCTTCAAATCACCACAACAATAATAATAATAATAATAATAATAATAATAATAATACGAGGTGTATTAATTTTTTTAAGTTTGACCACAGCCCATTGGGAATGACTGGAGAGTCTGATTTCTTGACCTATACTGCAGCCAGCCACTAGGGGGAGCAGTTTTTGTGGTGACCTCACTTCGAGTCGAGCAAGATGATGTCCATTTATTTTACAGTCTATGATTTTAAAAGGTTTAGGCCCGTCATCCACAGGAAACCACAGTTTTACATCACTGTAAACCTTTTTTTGCAGCTTCACAAACCATTGTCAACCACTGCTGCTCTAATTGTCTACAAACAGTAAACAGGTCTATTATGAAAGTAGACTCAGAATTTTAGGATTTCAATAACTTTTACACATTATCTTTATAAAACCTAAATAAAAGAGTAATTTTACAAGCTGCTTTATGTCTCCACGTTTTCCCTTTAGAATAACAGAAAGGTTAAGTTTTAGCTGAGACGATATTTATCATGATTTAAGACCCATTCTTGTGTAAATAGTTTTTTTAATAGTGCTACTTTGTCCTTGTCAAATGATGTCTCCTTACGGTATCACATTTTTGTTCCTTTCACAGCTTTAATAATAAAACTTTATTCTTGATATTTTCAATTTTTTTCTTAAACTCAACTCAACCTTATATATAGGGCACTTTAAAAACAACCACAGCTGAAACAAAGTGCTGTACATAAATAGACAAAGGCATAAAACTTGATGGTGGTTTAAGCATGAAAATAACAGTTTTACTGTTTTTAAAAGCAATCAAATAACTATACAAACAATCACTAAAAACTAAAAAAGAGTGAAAAATGTTTGGATCATTAAAGTGCTAAACTTTCTTTTTTTGTTTTAAACATAACAAAGCAGAATTTATCTTAAGATATATATATTTTTATGAAACCGTTTTTTAACCTTTTTAACACCATCTTTGTCTGATTCCAGGCATCCAGTGCACAGCAGCAGCAGACAAGTGTTTGTCCTCTCCCTGTAAAAATGGAGCCACATGTCTGGATCACATGGGGGACTATGTTTGTTTGTGTCCCAAAGGACCCGTGTGGTACATGGGAAAAACCTGTGAAGAGCTGTATGATGCCTGCATCCTTTCGCCTTGTACTAACTGTACCAGTAACCCAGGGACTGATGAGTTCACCTGCCTCTGCCCCGAAGGCTTCACAGGACTCAACTGCACTGAGCTCGTGGACCAATGCCAGAGCAGCCCCTGCACAGGTGAACGCTCGCTCTGTGTCAGCAGAGTGGGTGGGTTCTCCTGTCACTGCCCCCTGGGGCTGGGAGGGGACAACTGCCAGGACAACGTGACGGTCTGCTCAGAGGACAAATGTCAGAACGGGGGCACCTGTGAGGACATCCCTGACGTGGGGTATGGATGTCAGTGTGCGGCTGGGTACCAGGGGACGGACTGCGAGGAGGACATCGACGAGTGTTGGTCTGAGCCGTGTCAGAACGGGGCCATCTGTAAGGACGGGGTGAACGGCTACCAGTGTTTCTGTGTGCCCGGGTTTCAGGGCTACCACTGTGACCTGGATATCAACGAGTGTGCCTCCAGACCCTGTCAGAACAATGGCACCTGTCTGGACGAGGTGGACCACTACAGGTGTGACTGTGCCCCAGGATTCAAAGGTAACACACTGAAGATAACACTACACACTGCTTTGCAGAAGAAAAAGGACGTCATGTGGGAGTATTGTGACAACCTGTGCTTGTATTTCAGGGTTATGTTTTTTCTTGATGCTGTAAAAGTTTTAATTTTCACCAGAAGGAGAAAAAAGAGGTCAAATATGAGAAAGCGTCTCTGATGCCTTTTTATTAATCAGCAGCTCAGGACAGATCGTACGTTGCTCTTACCTCTGTAAGTCCCTGCCTGAGTACGAGGAGCCCTCCAGGCTGTGTTTAATGAGCTTTGCTCTGAGTTAGTGCTGTCCATTCACAGCCCAGCTCTTGGCAGAGGCAGTGTTATGGGTCACGTCCGTACCTGTGATGGGATAATGAGTTGTGTGGCCTTTCTAACACCTTGGCCCTTTGCCCATCCATCCTTCCCCTCCTCCCTGTGTCCTCCCTGTCTCCTGCAGGGATGAACTGTGAGGTGGAGATCGATGAGTGCGAGGTGCAGCCCTGTCAGAACGGCGCCACCTGTCGAGACCACGTGGCAGCGTACACCTGTGAGTGCATGGCCGGCTTCCAGGGCACAGACTGCGAGGTCAACATCGACGAATGTGCCAGCATGCCCTGTCTGAACGAGGGCAGGTGCATGGACGGGGTCAACAGGTAGGATTACACACAGACACACACACACACACATTACTCAAACATGAACAGTGTCTCACCTGTTGTGTGTCCATCTGATGGCAATAAGCCAAGCATTTCCTCTTTGAATACTTTTTCATCAGAAAGACAGACATACATGCAAAGCTGGGCTGTGTCATTTCTTTCTGTGAACTCGTCTTCTGCTACAACACGAGTTCTTTCAGCAGCTTCCAGCACACTCAGCAAGTCCCAAGTCTTTGTGGGGAGAGACTTGGTCAAGTCTCAAGCCTTGGGTTGCAAGTCTAAGTCAAGTCTCAAGTCTCTAAAAAAAAAAAAAGTCTTATGAGATTTTGTCATCTGTTGCTGTCCAGTCTACTAAGAATACTGCACAGCTATATCTATGAAAAGCATTAACTGTGTTATTATCACTCCTATCTATTAGCATACAGCGTCAGTACTGAGTTGTTTGTTATTTGATCTTATCCGGGTGAGTTTTCAGGGGCCTGATAAAGTGTGATGTGGTAGATCAGGCATCATTTGATCTGGTTCCTGCAGACTTTGCAGTCAGCTCTCCTTTTGCTGGTGCCGTCCTGTTTGGAGTTTTTATAAACAAACGTAACAAATGGTTCAGCAGCAGCTGCAGGTCTGCCGCCGGTCACCATTGTCGTTATCCGATGTACAAGTGATACCACTTAATGCCACGAGGCACACACCCAATGCATAAACTGGTTACCATGGTTACCATGGAAAAAAGGAAGGACTCACATTAAGCTCGTCAGAGTTTTCTCAATCTACACTCTAAATTGTCCTTAGGTGTGAGTGTGTGAGTGAATGGGTGTCTGTCTCTGTGTCAGCCCTGTGATTGACTGGTGACCAGGCCAGGGTGTACCCTGCCTCTCGCCCAATGACAGCTGGGTTAGGCTCCAGCTATCCGCAACCATGAACAGGATAAGCGGTTCAGAAAATGAAATGAAATGATTTTCCTCAATCTAAGTACGCTGAAGAAAAACATAATGATTATTCACGAGTCCCAAAACACTAATCAGAGTCCAGTTCCAAATCTTTTGAGCAGTCCAAGTCAAACTTAAAGTCTCTGTATGCACAACTTACATGTGACTCAAGTGAGAGTCTCAACCTCAATAGAATCAAATTACTTTATTGATCCCAAACTAGGAAATTGTTGAATTAACAGCAGCAGTCTCGTGAGACCATTGATCCCTTGTGCCTCGGGGTTAGGAGTCAAGGCAGCGTCTCCTGTGGCTGTGGAGGCCAATGCGTGAGAGGCAGACTCGGCCACAGATGTCACAGGTGTAGGTCGGTCCCGTAGATGTTGGGGGTGTAGTGGTGCCCTGTTATTTCTTTCTCTTTACTCTCTTCGCTTCCTGGTGTTCAGCCAGAGTGTCTTCAGACTTCAGCAGTCCACCGCGCAGTGCCTGCTGCCACTGGAGACGGTCCTGTGCCACATCTTCCCAGGTGATGGGGCTGATGTTGAACGTCTTGAGGTCTTGTTTACAGACGTCCTTGTAGCGTAGCTGGGGACGTCCTGTGTGCCTCTTGCCGGATTTTAGTTCCGCATAGAGGATGTCCTTTGGCAACCGTCCGTCGTCCATCCGACGGACATGGCTCAGCCAGTGGAGTCGTCTCTGCCTCAGTATAGAGCGCATGCTGGGAAGCTGTGCTTCCTCTAGGACTGCCTGGTTAGTGTGGTTAGTGATCCTGTCCCTCCAGGTAAACGTCTGAGGCAGCGGAGGTAGAAGCTGCTTAGCCTCTGCTCCTGGTGGGAATATAGGGTCCAGGTTTCACTGCCATACAGGAGAGTGCTGATGACGCAGGCTCTGTAAACCTGCACCTTAGTATGGACTGTGAGCTTGGTATTGTCCCATACTCTTGCTGTTAACTTCCCGAAGGTTGAGGCTGCTTTTCCTATGCGTCCACTGAGTTCAGAGTCGAGTGTCAGGTTGTAGGTGATGGTGGATCCAAGGTAGGTGAAGGTGCTCACAGCTTCCAGAGTATAGTTATTGATGGTGATAGAGGGTGGGTCATCGGTTCCCTGTCCCATCGTCTTGGTTTTGTTGAGACTGATGGTCAGGCTGAAGTCATGGCATGCTTGGGTGAACTGGTCCATTAGAGTTTGCAGGTGCTCCTGGGAGTGTGCTACCACCGCTGCATCATCAGCAAACAGCATGTCCCGGATGACAAGTGGCCTGACCTTTGTTTTTGCTTTCAGGCGGGCAGGATTGAAGAGGTTGCCATCTGTCCTTGTGTGAAGATAGACTCCTTCAGTTGATTTGCCAAAGGCTTGGCGCAGCAGAAGTGAATAGAAGATCCCAAATAGGGTGGGGGCTAGCACGCATCCCTGCTTGACACCACAACTTATTTTGAAGGGGTCTGAGGTTGACCCATCAAACTGGATGGTGCCTTGCATGTCGGTGTAAAAGGACTGAAGGATGCGGAGGAGTTTGGGAGGGCAGGCTATCCGTTCGACCAGTTGAAAGAGGCCACTCCTGCTCACAAGGTCGAAAGCTTTGGTTAGGTCTATGAATGCTATGTAGAGTGGCTGTCTCTGCTCTCTGCATTTCTCCTGCAGCTGCCTCAGAGAGAAGATCATGTCAATAGTAGATCTTCCGGCTCTGAACCCTGCCTGCGACTCTGGGTATATTTTCTCAGCGAGAACCTGGAGTCTGTTCAGTACAACTCTGGCAAAGAGTTTACCAGTAGTGCCGAGAAGAGAGATACCACGGTAGTTGTTGCAATCGCTCCTGTCTCCCTTGTTCTTATACAGGGTTATGATGGTGGCATCCCTCATGTCCTATGGGACAGCACCTTCACTCCAGCACAGACAGAGGAGCTTATGGAGATGGTCAAGGAGAGCAGGCTTCCCACATTTTAAGATTTTGGATGCAATTCCATCATTACCAGGTGCTTTGCCACAGGCTAAGCTGTCCATAGCCTTGCTTAGTTCCTCAACTGTTGGTTCTGTGTCAAGTACTTCCATTACTGGTTGACGTTCTACATGACAGAGGGCTGCATCGGAGACAGTGTTGTCGCTTGCATAGAGCTCGGAATAGTGTTCCACCCAGCGGTTGAGTTGTTTAGGGCGGTCAGTGATAATTTCTCCCGAGGCCGATTTCAGTGGAGCAGTGATGTGATGTGATGGTCCAAGAGCCTTTTTAATGCCATCATACATGCCTTTGATGTTACCGGAGTCAGCAGCTGATTGGATGTTGCTGCAAAGCTGTAGCCAATAGCTATTGGCACAGCGACGTGAGGCTTGCTGCAGTTTCTTTCTTGCTTCCCTCAGGGCATGGAGGGTCTTGTCACTCGGCGTGCATTTGTAGTTGGTAAGGGCGATGCGTTTTTGTTCTAAGATCGGTGCCAATACGGCTGTGTTTGCTTCGAACCAGTCATTGGACCTGCGTAGCCTTTTGCCAAAAACCATCAGGGCCACACTGTGGATGGTATCCCGTAAGCCATCCCAGTGTTGCTGGGCAGAGCAGCACTGGGGTAGGTGGTCTAGGGCTTCCTCTAGGGCAATGATAAAGGTAGCAGCTTTGGATGTGTCAGCTGATTTGCTGCTGTCCACACAAGGGGGTCCTTTTGGCTTGGCTCTGTAGATGTTTTTTGTCTGCAGTTTCACTCTACAGCAGACAAGGGAGTGATCTGTGTCACAGTCTGCACTGTGGAAGGTGCGGGTTTGGAGGACGCTTCTGAGGTCAGCGCGCCGTGTTATGTTGAGGTCCAGCTGGTGCCAATGGCCAGACCGTGGGTGTCTCCAGGAGACTTTGTGATGGGGTTTGGACTGAAAGTATGAGTTGGTGATACAAAGGTTGTGATATGAACAGAACTCAAGTAGACGCTGCCCGTTCTCGTTCATTTTACCAATTCCATGGTGACCCAAGCAAAATGGCCAGTAGTCATGGTCTGCGCCAACTCTTGCATTGAAGTCACCGAGGAGGTAAAGCTGACCTTGTGTGGGAATGTTTTTTACCGTCACCTCAAGCTCGTAGTAGAATTTGTCCTTTATTTCTTGGGGGGAGCTAAGAGTTGGCGCGTACACACTCACCAGGTGGACAGGTCCCATGGTAGTGTTTAGGCAGAGGGATAAGATCCTCTCTGAGCCGCCTGCAGGTGGTACTATGGCTCCCAGTAAGGTGTTCTTGACTGCAAAACCAACCCCGTATTCTCTGGTTTCGCCAGAGGGCTTCCCCTGCCAGAAGAAGGTGTATTCTCTTTCTCTCAGTAAGCCTGATGACAGGAGTCGAGTTTCCTGGAGTGTACAGATGTCAATCTGTCTCTTCAGGAGTTCAATGTTATGTTATATATATATATATTTAATAACAAAATATATATACATAAGCACTCTAGTTATAACAAGATACAACAATAAAGATTGTGAGAGGTATATACACCAGCTATAATTTACATTCTACTAGTTTTAAAAGAAAAATTAAGTACAACATTAACTTAAATTAGATATGTTGACTGAAAGCAAAAAATGTGCAAATAGCAGCTACGGTTGAAAGGTGATATTTAAAAAAGAAAAACAACACAGTGGTGACATAGGGTAATATTTCATAATAATCATAATAATAATAATAATCATAATAATAATAATAATAATAATAATAGAGAGGCAAAGCAGTCAGTTGGTGTATTAAACTAAAATATTTAAAATTTCCCATCTCTGTGTAATGATAAGTATTGCATTCAGTGTTTGTGATAATGTTTGAATCTTTGAACTTGCCAGTGTTAGAAAAAGAGTTTTTTTTTCTCACAGAATCTAAGTCCCAACCACTTGGCAATTGCTCGAGGGTTGCTTTAAGGCCACATGTGGCCTGGGGAGGGGGGTTATTAATTGAATAGGGCTGCGATAGAGACAGTGTTTGAGTTTTTAAGGTGAGCACACAACTCTTTGAAAAAACACTCACACATACACAAACTTTTCACCAATTTTATCAACCTCAGTGTGGGAAGGCCTGTTAGTCAGACATTTGGATCTAAGAATGTCAACAAAATACAATCTAATTTTCTGACTGACAGGCCTTCTAAGAGTAGGGCACATGTTTGTGCATTTCTCAGTCATGTAACAGTAATGTGTTTATTGCAAAAATAAATTTAGTAAATTTATTTACTTTTCCACTTTATCTCCAGAGAAATAACAACTTAATCACTGATTTTCTTCTGTTTCCTGCTTCAGCTACCTGTGTGACTGTGAGGGGACAGGCTTCGTGGGAGACCACTGTGAGGAGGACATCCCTGAATGTGCGTCTGACCCCTGTCAGCATGGAGCCACGTGTCTGGAGGGGATCAACGAGTACACCTGCCTCTGCTGGCCAGGTAAACCACATCAGGCTGTGACTCTACCTGCTGTAACTCACTCAGCTCAGAGTCAGACATCCTCTGTCCTATGGGTGACTGAACAGGTTATGAAACCCACACAGAAGCTGATGATGTGACCTTTTGTTTTGGTCAGAGGAGGAGTTAGCTGAGCTTTAGCAGCAGCGTGTCTCAGTGTAAATCCTGCAGAGCTGGGATGAATTATAAAGAGTGATGCATGAGCACACTGTGACACAGGGAGATGCAGATGTCAGCAGTCTGGATCTGATTCTTGCTCTCATAATCATGAGTGAGACTCTGTCTGTGTAGACTTCTGAGGGTTTACAAAGAATCCAAGTTAAAGGACATGTACAAACAAAACTGTGGGTCACATTTGCTGTACGCTGCATGTACGTACATATATGTGTGTGTTTTGTGTGTGTGTCCAGGTTTTGAGGGAGAGAACTGTCAGGTGGATGTAGACGAGTGTGAGCAGCAGCCCTGTGAGAACGGCGGCGAATGTTTCCAGCGCTCAGAGCTCATGAACTTCTGGACGCTCTCTGAACTGAACAACGCCAACTTCAGCTACAAAGATGCAGCAGGATACATCTGCCACTGCCTGCCAGGATTCACCGGTAAGTCTCTCACAGTTTTATGAGCCTTTAACTCACCCTGACGTGATAAGAAGACAGACATGAATCTTTGATACGCTCCGTTTGCAGGTGAAAACTGCTCCATCAACGTGAATGAGTGTGAGTCTGCTCCGTGTCAGTACGGTGGAAGCTGTCAGGATCTGATCAACTCTTATCAGTGTGTGTGTCCGGACGGCTTCACAGGTAGGAGGAACCTCTTTTCTGCTCTTATCTCCTAACAAAACTCAACTCAGCTGCTCTTCCTCCAGAGACACCCCACTGACTCAGGAGCTGTCCCTGTTCCTGCTCATCCTCACCGAGTGGCGGAGTCAGAACAAGAGCTGACACTGTGAAAGCATCCAGATCAGCAGCAGATTTATTTTTTCCTTGCAGACCTGAATATGTGATAGTTTAAAGGTTTCATAGGCTGGTGTGGATGTCTGAGTTCAAATCTGGAGTCTGAGTCCTCTGTGTTTCAGTTAAGAGTTGAGTCACAGAGGACAAAAGTGTCTCAAAGTTTGAGCTTGTCACTAGTTTGACGCCTCTTTGAAAGTTCATGCTTATCAAACAAACTGCATTTTCAGCCTGGATATTCTGCAGGAAACCCCCCATGGAGTCCACACCCTGGTGGTGGCTGATGACTTGATAAGAGTAGATAAAGTCTGGAGATACTGCAGAGACCTGAGGCCTCATGTACAAAGACTATGTACACACAAAAACGTGGTGTACGCTCTTTTTCACTGCAAAGTTCAGATGTATCAAGTAAAATGACTGTGGAAATGAGCGGTGCCTCACGTTTCTGCAGCTGTTGATAGTGATGTTCAGTAGCACCAATTTCCTTCCCGATCTGATATTGAGTAAAAATCTTGCTGGTATCGCCAATACCAATCCGATTCCAATTACGATATATTGTTTAAATACATGTTATGTGTCTGGTAAATCTAAAAAGAAAGAACCTTTTAATGCTTTTTTAATTATACCACTAAATCAAATTGCAAGTACAATATGTGATGAAACAAATAAATGCCACAATAATTGCACAAGTTTGTTTATATCCACATTTTGAATTATTTATTCAACAGTTAAAACAAATTATACAGATTGTACATTAATTAGTTAATGGATGTATTTTATAGATTTTTTATCTTTTATAATATGAATCTTTCTTAACTCACCATGACTCCTTTATTGCAATTGTTCTGTGCAATTTAATGACACCTGGTGTTTGTAATCCACTTTAAACCATCAATTCTTTAGGGAACTTTACCTTAATTAATCTAGGCTTGTTTGCCAATGTGAGTTAATCTTTGAGAATTGATTTTAGAGCACAGAGAGACAGCACTGGAAGTATTGATTTTTCAGTATGGATCTGTACATCACTAGCTGTTGATCCTTTGGTGACACTTACAGGTGATGCTGGGAAACAGTTAACACAACTAACACACCCATAAGTCTAGTCAGTGGTTAAAGTTCTTGACTCGCAGCTCTAGATCTTTCTTTATTTTAAAGGTATTTTTTAGGCTTTTACGCCTTTAAGAGGATAATGGATAGAGCAGGAAACAGGGCGAGAGCAGGAAGTGACAGGAAAGATGCCACAAGCTAAATTTAAACCCAAACTGCCTGCTTCAGGGCCATATTTGTATTCAAAATTAGACTTAAGGGGCAACTCCTGTTTTTTGACACCTGAACCTTATTTATAGGTGTGTGCATGCTCATATACTCACTCAGACAAACACCGTGCAGCTCGGTGTCCTTCAGAAGTTATTTAGATCCAACCGATTTTAGCCGCACTCAGTGGGGGCCACGGCAAGGGAGCTTCAGCTCGGGACATAATCTCTGCAAAATCGCTCATTTCGGCTATATTTTTTCATCCATAGCCAGTGTTATCATAAAGTCAGCTCGTCTACCGTCTTCAGGTGGGTCAGCTGACCCAGAGCTGACCTGGTAAACAAACGTTTGACGGTTGTCCTTACCGGTTCGAGCCTGAGTACACGGACGAGGAGCTCCATGAAAGAAGGATGCAGAGGGAGAGAGACGAAGAGCTGGCTCGAGAACAACAAACAGGAGCACGTCCACCACTCAATGCAAACTGGTGGTGCGCCTGTGGACAGTGTTCGCCTATGGCAACAAAAGAGGAGTGTGTTTGTGATAACGCTGGAGATGAATGAAAAAATATAGCCGAAATGAGCGATTTTGCAGAGATTATGTCCTGCGCTGAAGCTCCCTTGCCGTGGCCCCCGCTAAGTGCGGCTAAAATCGGTTGGATCTAAATAACTTCTGAAGGACTCCGAGCTGCACGGTGATGGTCTGAGTGAGTATATGAGCATGCACACCTATAAATAAGCTCCAGGTGTCAAAAAACCAGGGTTGCCCTTTAAGTATTTTCCCTAGGTTTACAGCCTTGGGAGGGGCAGTGATGTTGTCTGCAGGGAAGGGATGGGGGTGGGTGGTGGTGGTGGTGCTAGCACAGGAGTGTTGCATCTTTACAGAGAAGGCGCTGGAAAAAGTTTCTTGTGGTGGCTTTTCCTAGCTTTCTGTCCGCTTTAAGAAGTGTGCTTGTCTATGTGTGTAAATCATAGACTGTTTAAAACATGGACGTAGCCTCCGTGACGTTACCCATCTGTTCCTTAAAACCGTGAAATGAACCCAATCTGCAGACACAGCCACATTCGCTATGACGCCATATAACAGCCCCAAGCTACCCAGGTAACCTTACCTGCTCCTGCATGTTGTCTTGGACATGAGCGTGTTGGCTGCCCTTCCTTAAATGTGTGCAGAGTTGCCCTGCGCTGGAGGGCGGTTGGTGTGTGTGGCCACTCACCCCAGCTGACCGTTCTCTCACCCGGACCAGCCCGGCCTTGATCCGTCCGTCGCCCTTTCTGCTACGTTGGTCCTTTAACCGGCCAGCCCACTCTCTTTCGTTGTTCAGATTTTAAAAAGTGTATTTACAGTTCCTTGTATGTGGGGGTAATCGACAGTGCTTACATCTTCAGTGTCCGTTTTTTTTGACAGAGGCAAAACCTCAAACTCTTAAGCCGCACTCCTCAGGTGCAACCCCTTGATACGTAGCCAGTGAGTTTCCACACCACGCCCCCCCTTACGTTTGCATGTGTGTCTGGCCTTGTCACTCACCCTAAACCTCGCCTACCCGGCAGAAAAACATATCATAACATGCCGGCTGTGAGTTTTTCTTTGACCACCTAAAGGGCGCCCAGTGGTCACATGACATGAGCTGTGCCTCTGATTGGAAAATCAAAGGATCCTGATAACTTCTAAACCGCAGAGATAGAAAAATGTTCACTCACCGTACAGTGTGTTCCGATAGTGAAATCAGCGTTTTTGACCCAAGCCGTTTTTGAACCAGGTTGTAAATATGTTTTTAATGCAGTAAAGTCTATTTTTATGGCTGTGTTTGTACTTGACTTCTGTTGACGAATAGCAACTTTTAGCACTTCCACATAGGCTTCATTTTTACTTACCTGATGTTGCCCCCCAGTGTAAATGCGCATATGTGTTTGTGTGTGCCTGTTGACGCGTTGGGGCAGAACTTTGCCCACAAACACACACACACTGTGTTGCAGACAGTTAGGAAAAATAATGACACAACCACCACAAGAAACACAGTTAAAAAAAAATAATATACAAATGACACCCTGTGATATAAATTAGATAAATATCATGATAAATATCATATCTATTCCATCTGTTAAATAAAATATAACAAGGTATAGACCTGATTTATGAGAGCGGTAACTCTAAATTACATTCTGCTGTGATCTGGTTCTGTATAAGGCTTTATGGAAAATAAAATTAACTCGACTACTCAAGGAGCGAGCTGCCCTCCTTAAACAATGGTAGGAGGAGCACTGGACTAAACAGATTGTTGAAAACTTTAACTGTCAGTCTGCGTTCAGACAACCTGCCCTCTCAGATAAGGTCATAAAGTTGTCGGCAGGTCTGTGCAGGTGTGACAAGGTCCACAGCTGCTAAGTTGTTACATTTTAATCTTACATTATCGATTACCAGCCCAACACATGTCAAAAATCACACTCTGGACTTAGTCCTGTCCTCTGGTCTTACCCCCCTCAATCTTGAGCTGATCGATGTCTGTGTCTCAGATCATAAAGCAATCTTGTTTGATTCACTGTTAACTCCTTCTGCATCAACACAAGTACTCTCTTCTTACTCCCGCATCCTCACCAGCTCCACCTCCACCCAGTTCTCTGCTGCATTTAGAGCAGCACCGACCACCTCCCATTTGGAATCCACCCCACTGTCACTAAACACAGAAGAACTACTCTATATCTTTAACCAGTCCTGTAACCAGATTCTCAATTCTGTTGCTCCTCCCAAAAATCGAAAAATCAAACACAAAACCTCACCATGGCTAAACGATCATACCAGATCTATAAGGCGTGAGTGCCGAAAAGCAGAACGTAAATGGCACAAAGACCACCTGCAGATCTCCTTTAATATTTTCAAAGATCTTCTATTAAAATATCAACAGGCGGTCAAGAATGCAAGAACAATACACTTCTCTAAAATCATAGAACGAAGCTCCCATGATCCAAGAACCCTGTTCAGCACCATCAACGCCATTATTCACCCTTCACCTACATCCAACTTAGAACCTCCACCAATTAGCTGTGAGGACTTTAAAACATATTTTATTGATAAAATTGAAAATATTAGACACAATTTAACCCCAACTGGTACATCCACCCAAGGCCCCACCAATACTTGACTCCTTTCTGCCTATCTCTCTCTCAGAGTTAGACAAATTAATTTCTGGCTCCAAACCCACTACCAGCTCTCTGGACATAATCCCCTCCAAATTGTTGAAGGAGGTCTTTGAAGAGATTGGTCCCAGTCTTTTAAATATTTTTAACAGCTCCCTATTCACAGGGAATGTACCAAAATCCTTCAAACATGCCATAGTTCACCCACTCCTGAAAAAAACAGGTCTGGACTCACAACTTCCTGACAATTTTAGACCAATATCAAAACTTCCTTTCCTCAGTAAAATCTTAGAAAAAATAGTTCTCAACCAATTGACCCCTCACCTTATTAACAATAACATCTTTGAAAAATGTCAGTCTGGTTTTCGCACTAATCACAGCACAGAATCTGCTCTGTTGAGGGTAACCAATGACCTTCTTATGTCAGGTGATGGTGGCCTCTCCTCAGTCCTTGTCCTCCTTGATCTCAGTGCCGCATTTGACACTGTCGATCATTCCATCCTCCTACATCGTCTGCAGCACTGGGCAGGAGTCTCTGGTTTGGCACTGGATTGGTTTAAGTCATACATTACTGAAAGATCATTTACAGTCACAGTTAACAACTCCTCTTCCTCCCCCGTTGATCTCTCTTGTGGAGTTCCCCAAGGCTCTGTCCTTGGTCCCCTGTTGTTCTCCATATACATGCTTCCTTTAGGAAAAACCATTCAGAATTACAATATCTCGTTTCATTGTTATGCAGATGATACTCAACTCTATCTGCCCATACACCCCCATAACCACTCTGGTCCCTCAGACCTCGATAATTGTCTGGAGGATATTAGGGTATGGATGGCAAACAACTTTCTGCAATTAAATGATAGCAAAACTGAGATTTTAGTTTTTCATCCCACAAACTCCCCAAAAACCACCCTGCACTCCCTCAGTCACCTATCAGAAAACATTACACCCCATGCAAAGAACCTTGGAATTATATTTGACAGTAATTTAAAGTTTGACAAACAAATCAGTTCTGTAATCAAATCTATTTTTTTTCAGCTCAGGATCATAGCAAAAATCAGACCATTTCTGTCACATAAAGACTTGGAGAAAGTCATCCATGCCCTGATATCCTCCAGACTTGACTACTGTAACTCCTTGTATTTTGGAATTAACCAAGCATCAATACAGCGATTACAGCTTGTACAGAATGCCGCAGCCCGACTGCTTTGCAGACGTAAAAAACGGGATCATATAACACCTATATTAGCATCACTTCATTGGTTGCCTGTTCATTTTAGAATTCAGTACAAAATTCTTTTGTTTGTTTACAAAGCTTGTCACAACACAGCTCCCAGCTATATTACAGAGCTAATATCACCGTACAGCACTGCAAGGCCCCTCAGATCATCACACCAAGAACTCCTCACTGTACCAAGGTCCCACAAAAAAACCCTTGGAGACAGGGCCTTTGCAGTTGCTGCACCGAGGCTGTGGAACGAACTCCCATTACATATTAGATCCTCTGGCTCCCTGGACTGTTTTAAAAAACATCTTAAAACTCACTTTTATTCTCTTGCTTTTTCATGAGTTTATTTCCTTTCATAATTTATGATGTCTTCCTGCAGAAGAACTTGTGTGTATGTATGTATCTGTGTCTGTTGATGAGTGTGTGCTGTCAGCTGCTGTCTGTGGTTGTGTGCGTTCATGGCCATGACTCCATCTAATAATGGCTATGGAAGTTTGTGTCTAATGTGTTTGTGCTGCCCTGACACATTAGCATTTTACACTGTTCATTTGTCTCCCTTTTTATTTTATCATTTGGTGTTTTATACATGCTATTGGCTCTTGTTGGGTTTTTCCTTGCTGTTCAGCACTTTGGCTCAAACTCTGTTTGTATTTAAAGTGCTCTATAAATAAAGCTGATTGATTGATTGATTGATTTTGAAGCATAATGAAACGTGTCTGTTGTTGTTGCACTGCTAAAAGATCTTGGCTGTGAGGTTAGAAAGGTCTACAGGGAGCTGCTCAGAAAGTCCACAGTGAACAAAGATAACCTCCACACCAACACTCAGAGTCTCCTGGGCCAAACAATAAGGGGTTAATATCCCTCCTGTGGATCATTCCTCATGGCCAGCCAAGGTATTAATTCCTCATTAGAGGAGATTTGTCCCTGCATCACTCAAAACAGGAGGAAACGCACCAAAACACCGACCCTGAAACACACAACCTGGACTTAAGAGTGAGACATTCAGCAATCATCAAAACAACCAGAGGCTAATTTTCAAACGCTTGGACCGTTGAGGTTGAAAATGTGTAAAAAAGCGGGGCAGAGGAGAGGGAAGAAGGGGGTGAGAGGGCATATGGTTTGGAGGAGCATAGAAAACAACAAAGCCAATAAAAGGTGCCATATGTCAGGCGTCCACCACGGGCATTAAACAGGGGTCTCCTAAGAAATTTATCAGGGGGAGGGGAGATTACAGGAAAGCTCCTTAGCAGCCTTATTAAAGCCTGATGAAAAAAAACAAGGTATAAAACTCTGTGACTAACACACAGGATTTCCCCAAACCATCAGAGCTGGCTCCTCTGGTTTGTTTCCCTCTGAACACCTCTCCGTGGTGAAACAGAGAACAAGAAAAGGAAGCCCAGAACAGCTCTAAATATGATCCCATAATCTTCATACGGCACGTGAGTCAGGGAGAGGTTGACTTTCCACATGTGAGACGTGGTCATTGGTGTAACCAGGGTTAAGCTGGGGCAGATAAACCCCTCCTTACTGGACCTCATCAGACCGCACCTCCACGGTTTGATTCTTTTAGGAGGCTGAGGCGTCGTGTGATTGGACTGAAAACGTCACTGTTATAATGTGATCTGCACACCTGCTTTTCTCCCTTTGTAGAACCATGGGTAGGATTTTATCTGTGACTTTATTTTAGGGTTGTTTGAGCCCCTGAGCAAAGGTGTTGTAGTCTCACTGTGCGTGTAAAGATAATCAATTTGTCCAATAGTATGTATATATATATATATATATATATATATATTTTTTTTTTTTTTGCACTTTCTATACTCTTTCTTACTTATGTTTTCTTAAATGCTGCGGTGACTCCTGAATTTCCCCTCGGGGATAAATAAAGTATTTTTCTATTTCTATTTCTATATATATATATATATATATATATATATATATATATATATATATATATATATATATATATATATATATATATATATATATATATGTATATGTGTGTGTGTGTGTGTGTGTGTGTGTGTGTGTGTGTGTGTGTGTGTGTGTGTGTGTTACCTCAACTTAAAAAGGAGACAACAGTTTTCCTCAGGCTTGTCCTACACTCCAGCATCTAGTGGCCAAACCAGGTATTACACTGACTAACACTTCGCACAGAACTATGTTTTCGTTCCTTTTGAGTTGCAGAAATTCTTCTCTTCCTTATCTAAAGATTTGAAATAAAACAAAGTAAATATTTAAGAATATTACTGTCCCATGTAGCAACCTGTAACCTCCAGCTGGTTTATGTTTATTCGAAAAGAAGAGAATAAATCCAGACTGTAGAGTACAACTGAGATAAACTCTAAATGTGCAACAAACCATAGATAAAAAAAAGTAAAACCACAATGCATCAATCACAGAAGATACCTAAAGCCCACACACTGGGGTCAAAGGTCACAGAGGTTAGTTTAAAAAGCTGCATACAGCTGGTAACAGTAATCTCAGAGCACTGCCTGATAGGGATGGGTACCTTTCACATTTGAAACAATATGGTACCGATGCACGATACCTTAACCTGACACACCAGACGGACAGTTTCATATATCTGCCACGGAAACATTTCACTAGTCCATCTGGGTAGCAGCTCTTTGGATTTGTTTTCAGAGGCGGGACCTTAAAAAAAAATCAGCAGCTGGTGATTGGACAACCATTCTGATTGACACACTCACCACGGACCAATCCGCATCAAGCCACGGTATGATGTAGCTTATGTGAGCCGATGCTGAGAAACAATAGACGAACAACTACAGGAACTGAAGAAAAAGCTGTGATAATGGCGTTAGACGACTGCTGCCATTTTTGTAAAGTCAACTTTAGAATCAAAGGAACACTGACAGGTACAAAACTCTGCTGACGTCACGTCTTCTCGTCACTTACGCTGCTCCCACAGCTCCCGCCTCTCTTCCCTGATTGGGCCAGTTAGAATTTAGCCAAGTGAAATTGTTGGTCATTGGAGCCTGACAAGATGGATCTGCAGGGTTTCAGAAACTGAATCAGGCGGGTCCATCTGCTCTGCAAGGTTACCGATACCTGGCATTGGTACCGGTACTCAACAGTACCACTTTTCTGTACTTTTTTGTGTTGATGTGGTCAAAAATATCAATTGGTTTAATAATAAAATTTTACTTTTTTTAAAAAAAATTTAACATATTTATTGTTCAATTTATAAAAAGATAATAGCCTCCCACTCCCTCACAGTCACAAGGATGCACTTAGGTACCTAAACATGGTACCTTTTGGTTTTATGTGAATCAGTACCTGGTACTTTTGACAGAATTCGGTGGGTACGTGTAAAAGTGCCTAATTCAGTACCCATCCCCACCGCCTGATCATCATATTTACATCTGTCTCATTTTTAAAAGTAAGACTGCAGATCATCAAAAAAAGAAGCTCTTCTGAAATGAATCTGGTGATGGATTTCTCTGTTCACCTGTTCAGTAGTGGTTCAGTGTGTGTTGTCAGCTGATCTTGGCTGTGGTTTTCCTTGTCTACCTCCAGGTGTTGGCAATATGCAATGAGCTCAGGCATTTGAAGAGCTTTCCTCTCATTTTAAACATGATACTCATAAAATAAATCAGACCAGTATTTTTTTTTCAAAGTCTTTACTTTGTCCTTTTTACATAACTTACAGCTCTTTTTTTCTCTCGCTCTCACTGGTGTTTTTAAAAACTTTTAATCAGCCTCTGCTTGAAAAACTTCATTTTAGCTGCTGTATCTTTAAGACTGTCTGCTCCACAAATCCCCTTCCTTCTGCTTGGTCAGCCCTGGGGTGGAGCTATAGGCAAACCTTGGTGTTTGAGGGCTATGTTATTTCATATAAATAACATGCTAATGAAATCAAATACTTTGACCACTGATGCTGGCCTATTCAAAGACTACAAATCTAGATTCTGTAATCCTGATCTTGTGGTATCTGGATCAGAATGATCCTATCTGAAAAAGCCTTTAAAAACCAGGACAAAATCTACAAGATCACATTTATCTGGGATAACAAAAGAGGGCTACAAAACCTGGATCATTTGAGCCGGATTAAACTTTTTGAAAAACGGGGTGCAGACGATCTAGAAAGGATTCAAGGATTTTTACAAATGGTAGAAATTTGAAAATCTGCACATGCTCAGTTTGAACATCCAGCATTATAATTTTAAATCCACATTTAAAATACATGGAAGAAGACTTTCCCTCTTTAATGGCCCAAACATTGTTTTATCTACAGTGTAGTACATGCTAAGTGATAATTCTGTTGTGCATCTTTTTAACACACAGTTGAACTTTCTATCCGAATGACATCCTCCCACCATCAAGAGGCTGTTGAAATGGATCACAATCATAACCTTTCACTTTTAAAGAAGCCCTCACTTTCCTGTTTTTAAACTTACATTGATTTATCAACCACAGCAGTGTGGAAAGAGCAACAACATCTCCCTAACGCTGCTGATTCCAGAGTAGACTGTCTCACAGTTTCACATCAGAGGGTATAAATCTGATGAAATATAATCCAGAACAGACTGGAGAGCAGATGTGCAAACTTCAACACAACTACAGCCAGACCCACATGGAGCCCATCTATCAGGGCTCAGGCCTGAACCTGCAGCACCTCCTACAGGTTCCCTGCAGCAGCTCCTGCCGCTAGTGGGCATCCACAGGCCGAGCAGAGGGAGCAGGGAGGGGACTGCAGCACTGCATTCCTCTTGTCAAACAGTGACAGGAGCCAGCTGGAGGCTGGAGGCTTAGCGCTCTGCTCGGGCTGGGCTGCAGACACGAGAGGAGCAGGGGGTGTGAGGGAAAGGAGGGAGGGAGGGATTCTGGGAGGGAGGGATGCAGGAGGGAGGAGAGGTGGGCAGGGCTGCCTTGTAATCAGTCCAGTGTCTGCCGGGTACAGAGTGGAGGAGTGGTGGCACCTCTGCTCCCTGGGCTTAAGGAGAGAGGACCTGAGTGTGTCATCTGGCAGTGTGTGTGTGTGTGTGTGTGTGTGTGTGTGTGTGTGTGAGGAGTGTGTTGGTGTTCACTTTGTGGATCATGAGGGGAAACATACTGATGCTGCTGCTCTGCTGCTGCTGCTGCGGGCCCTGCTGGCTGCCAGGTACAGTACGCTCCAGCACTTTAACGTTTGCACAAACTTGGTGTGTTTGTGTTTAAGGGTTCTGCTACAGCTTCGGGGAGTGTGTGAAAGGAGTTTGTTGATGCAACTTGACCACTGCTGCCAAGGCTTACTGACACAGGACAGATTGACTGAAGCTCTGGCACAGGTTGTGTGTGTGTGCGTTTGTGTGTGTCAGTGGTTTGTTTGATGAACAACTTGATCAATGAGAAGGACAGAAACGGGTTTTAATTGTGTTAAGGAAATCTGTTTGAAGCTAATTAGGCGTCTGTTACCTGCAGACGTTTCCTCATCAAATGACACTGATGGAAAAATTCATGCCCTGGTTGTTGATCCGTTCGTGTGCAGGCTTAGCTTTGTGCACCAGAGCAATCCACTTATCATTTAATTGACGAACCAGATGTTGTAATCTCCTGTGGAAGGGAAGTCTTGGCTGTCTTACTGAACACAAATGTTTCTCCATTCAGGTGTTCACTGTGAGGTCGACATCAACGAGTGTGACAGCGACCCCTGCAAGAACGGCGCCACGTGTGAAGACGCTGCCAACCACTACAGGTGTCACTGCCCTGCGTCAGAGCCCGACCGGGAGCCCTGGGGCGGGCCGGACTGTGACGTCCCTCTGATCGGCTGCCAGGAGCATCAGTGCCAACACGGAGCGGACTGTGTTCCTGTGCTGATGGACGATGGAAAGCACAACTACACCTGTCTGTGTCCACCGGGCTGGACTGGAGAGCGCTGCAGCATTTCCACCACCTTCTCGTTCAACTCCGAGGGCTACGTCCACATTCAGCTGCCAGCTTCATCAAAGAAGACCAGACGATCAGCGAATGACTACAACCACGGGCTGCACATGCAGCTCCGCTTTAAGAGCACGCTACCCAGCATGGTGCTGTACTACAGAGGCACCACCGAGCGCTTCGTCTCCCTGGAGCTGGTGGAGGGCTCCCTTCATGCCAGGGTGAAGTCAGGGAAAGTCCTGCAGGCCGTTTACCCTGGACCGGTCAATGACGGGGAGTGGCACCAGGTGACAGTGAGCATGGACGAGAGGCTGGTCCTGGTGGTCAAAGGAGCCGGCTGTGAGGAGGAGTGCCAGGTGAAGAACGAGGGATACAACCACCTGATCTTTCTGCAGCCCAGCTCCTTCCAGCAGCTCTACATCGGAGGAGCTCCTCAGGAGTATTTATCCCAAACAAGCAGTCAACGGGGGTTCATCGGCTGCATGGAGGACCTGAGGGTTGACCACAAACCTCTGCTGCCCCAGGACCTGATCAGAGAGGAGAACCAGGGTTTGGAGCTGGGATGCAGTAAGAAGGAGTGGTGTGAGGAGGACCCCTGCATGCAGCGAGGGACGTGTGTGGACATGTGGGTCCGTGCCAGCTGTGACTGTCACCGGCCGTACTACGGGGAGACCTGTGAGGAAGGTAAGAGGACCCAGTAGAGCTAGAAACCCATGAAATAATTACTTTGGGGTTACCAGAGCTTCCTCTAGCAAAGCTCCCCAGAACTCTGGGTAGGAGGAGCTGTTGTCTTCAGACTTATCTGCAGACAGAAACCTTCTGCAGAACCAGAATCATGTTAGATGGAGATCTGCTGAGACCGTGTTGGGGTGAGAGATAGGGAAGACCAACAGAAACAACAACAGTTCATTCAGATATATAAATAAAACAATAATGTAGATGGTAAAAGAATTCAAGGTATGTACCTCAATACATTGTTGAATAAAGGTGGGAAAGAAAGTAGTTGTAGCCTACAGGTGGATGCTGGGAGGTGGTGACACCACAGCGCTGCTGCAGTAGTCGTATGTGAAGCTATTGCAGTGACTGATAAAACCTGCAGCTTCAATAAGTACCTGATTGGACCAATACTTGTCATGTGATCATGACAATGAAGACAATGGCTGTTTTCCAATCCGCGTACTGCACTAGCAGTCCCTACTATTTTAGCCAAAATTCAGTCTGTAGTAGTCAGTATGCCAGAAATCCCCAGATGTCCCACTGATCCAGGAAAATTTCGCACTATACAACAGACCAGTCTACCTGGCATACTGTTTCCCACAATGCACTGTGCTGACCCTGTCTGTCAATGCTGGTGGCAGGTTTTGGTGAATTACTGCTATCTACTGGAATGAGTTGGCATTATAACTACAACACAACACTAACGTTAGACAGTCCGTGAGATAGAATTGAAGTGATGAGAAAGAAACATCAGTAAATCTTGTCACTTAGGGTTGTAAAAGAGGTGATTAACTAAATAACTAAATGCAGAGATCTGCCCATAGCTTGTTTTGTATATTTATATTAAAGGCAACTAAAACAATGTCATCTGTAGCTCCACCTTCCAAGACTGGAAACCAGAGTAGCATACTACAAAACAACAGACCCAACAGAACAGTCATACTACATACTACAAGTAAAAGCAGTCGACAGTATGTAGTGCCTTGTACAAACAAGCATTAAAAAACAAATTGCTTTATGTCTTTTTTTTGTTTTTTTTTTCCCTCAAAAAACAGTGACATCATGTAATCAAATGGGCATTGAAAGGGTTTGAATTTAAAAAAAAACAACATATATTTGATTGTTGATAAAGTTGATTGAAAGATTTAAGTAAAAAAAAGTGGAAAAATATTAATCTGTTAACCTTTATAGAAATTTTTGGTAGAGGATATTTTGTCTTGATGTCCTCAAGGGTTATAAATTTAGCTTCAGTTTATCAGTGACCCTAGAAATAAAATAAAATTTCAATTTAAGACTTTTAATGAAAAAAACAAAACAAAAACAAAAACAAAAAAAACAGAACAAAAACAAAACAAAACAAAACAAAACAAAACAAAACAAAACAAAACAAAAATTAAAAAACAAACAAAAAAAGTGCATAATATTATTACATATGGAGTAACACAACCAAAATTACAGCCAACAATCAACAAAAAATTACCCCTAAGGGTTAAAACAGTCTAATTACAGATCAAATTAACCAGCCAAAGATGATTCCAAAAGTTGACTTAACTTTGGGCTGAATTCAGGAGTTTTTGCCTGAAAAAAATCACACTCCTTCAAATTTTTGGGAAACATTTTTTTAAAACTGCTGATAACTTTTAAGAACACCAACATTAAGTATCATTTATGATGCTGCAACATTTTCCAGAGTGCTTGAGTAAAAATCTGAACACTTTGTTCCCCTCTCCTTCTCCTCCTCTTCCCCTTCCTCCTCCTCCTCCTCCTCCTCCTCCTCCTCCTCTTCCTCCTCCTCCTCAGAGTATCCATCCTGGACCTTTGGTCATGAAAACACCAGCAGCTACGCCGTCTTTAACATCTCGAAGACTCATGGAGACAACTTCACCATCTCCTTCTTACTGCGCTCCCTCAAAGACAACGGCCTGCTGCTGCAGCTCCACAGAGAAGGGAACCCTTACCTGACCATCTACCTGAAGGAGGGCACCGTGGCCATCTACAGCCCTTACACTACGCTGCTGTCAGAGGCACAGTTCGTCACCGACGGCAGCTTCAATCTGGTGACTGTAAAGGTGCGTTACGGGAACGTGGTCTTCCCCAAAGCAGGGGATCATCGTGCTATAGGGAATGTGAGCATTGAGGTGGGGGATGTGGCGTACGTTGGAGGGCTCCCTGCAGGTGAGATCATGAACACCTGGGGCGGACACTTCAAGGGCTGTCTGCAGGACATTCGGCTGGACCACACACACCTGAGCGCTGGAGATCATCCAGAGAGGGTGGAAGTTTACCCTGCAAGCAAGATGGAGAACATCCTCCCAGGGTGCCACAGTGATGATACATGCAAGGTGAAGAGTTTTTTTTTTTTTTTGAACTGTCACATTTTCACATCACGATGAATCCATTCGTTTAAAGACGTCAGCTGTGAGAGTTGTTCAGTTTCTGCAGAATGTACAGTATGGGGCGCTGATTGTAAAGTTGTACACACTGCAAATAACAACATCTCTTCACATTTAGCTGTAAAACATCAAATTTTATGTAGATTTATAGAAATAGTTGTGAAATACATCTGTCAAATATTATAAGGAATTTATATCCCTAAATGTTGAATGTTTTATCTAAATGTTAAGTGTTATAGCTAAATGTTATAAGTATTATAAATAATGTCCTGATTCTAAATATTTAGCTACTTTTCTAAACATTTAGTTTCATAAATATTTGCTGAGGTTTCTAAATATTCAGTCAAGATTTCTCCTGCCCACTGGAAGTACCGAAATAAAAGTTGGAGGAAGCGATACTGCCAAGCTGATTTTAAGAAAGTGGAAAGCAGTTGGCTAAATAAGCCGTTTAATAAACGTACCAAGTGCTTTGATGGCACTGTTGAAGATGCTGTGGCCAACATTGAAGAAGCGGAGCTTGACATTTTCAAAATCGCTTCCTCGAACTTTTATTTTGGTACCTCCCGATGAACGGGAGTGTAAATTTGCATTTTAGATAAATATTTAGAAATTGTAGCTAAATATTTCAAGATTGTACCACAAGATTTATAAATCTTGACTTCATATTTAGAAATCTTAGCAAAAGATTTATAAATGTTCAGTCTTAGCTAAATATTTAGAATCAGGACATTCATTTATAACTTTTATAAATAACACTCAATATAGGGCTTGGGGATATATTTTGAATATACTTGATGTATCACAGGTTTTTGCACCTGAGTTATATAAAATGACTATATCACAACCATCGAGTACAAACACCAACCTAAATGTTTTCAGACATCACAACATAAATCTCTTTGGTGATTCGCTCGTTTCACTCTCTGCTGCTCAGCTGGTGCTCCTGTCAAACAAGCACCACACTCCCCTGCCCACCCAGAAAAATTTTCCTGCACATGCGTGTTATGATATTAGGAGAGAAGAAAGTCGACTGCCTTTCCAGAGTTTAGTTGCTTAATTGCGTTTGCTTTTCTGCCTGTATGATCCCTGATTCTCTCCTAACTGTCCCTAACGAGAAACAAACGTGACATGTTTTTGAGTTTCACTTTCGCTTTTCCGCTCCCCCTGGAGTGCCTTTTAGTCACAGCACTCAGCTGATCACTGCTTGAAACATGAGGGCAGATGAGTTTGACGCTATTTTACAGCTTAAAACCAAAATACTGCTAGCTGGGATATTATCAGAAGACAAACCCTAATACAGTTCAACCAGACCCCAGGCTCAAAGACATAAGTCACTAGAGTCCTTTTGCATGGCCAACATTATCCAGGTAGCTACTTTGTGGAAATGAAAGAAATATTATGTCCAACTTTAGTTCATGATATTTTCACAATATAATATAATATGATATAATATAGCATAACATAATATAATATAAAGTAATATAATATAATATCAGCCAGTTGAATAAATCTGGATGAATGTTTTTACTGGAACTTAAAATAACTACAGAAAGTTTGGTTTAAAATTAAAGGTTTACTAAACTTTACCTGATTTAGATTTCCCCTTTTTGTATTTAAATTTTAAAAATCCAACTAAAAGGTCTGCTTGAATCCTTATAATAATTTCATTTTATGCATCAAAGGGTTGAATTTAACAATAATACAGTGATTTAGGGGAGAAATCAGTATATGGAGATATATATGTTGTGTATCGAGATATAGGCTAAAAATATCGCGATATAGGATTTTGGCAATATCGTGCAGCCATAATTCAACATTTAGATATAATATATATATTTCCCCAATATTTCTCGTAATCTGCAGAAAAAGTGATGTTTCAGAGCTAAATGTGGAGAAATGTTGTTATTTGTAGTGTGTGTAACTCTGCATAGCACCTTATAGTACAGAGCTTTCAAACTATGCACAGTCCAAAAAACGTTTCGTTACACCTTACTAGATAGACTTGTAGACAGGATAGACATGAAAATGGACCAAACCAGAGTGGACTATGGATCAAACAGGTTTTTGACTTGTATTTAGCCGTCAGGAGAGTCTGTGATCATTGTTGTGTTCCTCTGGCGTGTGGCTCTAACACTGAACCATGCTAATGGTGTTAGCCCCCTGCCGTGCTCCCTGGTAGCTGGCTACATTGCTGTGCCACAGCTCTGTTAACACTGATCTGGTTGTGAGGACTTGATCTCTAAGTTTCTGCTCTATCCACTCTGGAGCTTCTTCACCTGAGGCTGCATCAGGTGAGGGATTGCTGCCATCTAATCCTCCCATCTGTGTTTTTCTCACAGAACGAGCCCTGCTCCAACGGCGGTCAGTGTCAGGTCACCTGGAATGACTTTGTGTGCAACTGTTCCTTTAAGTACTCTGGCCGGCTGTGTGAGACGCGTCTGTGGTGTGTGGACAAGCCGTGCACTGAAGGAGTGCGCTGTGAGGACCTGCAGGATGGTTACGAGTGTGAGTAATCCTTGGCAGAAACCGTTGCTCTTTAGTCGAGTCAGGTCAGGGTTATTGGTTTCCATCAGGCTTCTTAGAAAGTTTCTGAAGAACCAGGAAACAGAAGATGATCAGAAAAGATTTCCCATGCTAGACCCAACACCAGGCTGAAAGTAAAACTCTGAATACAAAAGATAACAAACTTAGACCGTGACTTTCAGAGTCTGCAGGACACACTGAGAAAACAGACAACTGTTTGAAACTGATATTTTTTCCAATATGATAAAAAAATAAAACAAAAAACAGAGATGAAATTATTTGTTTGTTTGTTTTTGTCCATATTTAGATTGTCTTTAGTGCATTGGCACCGTGGCTTAGAAAGGCAGACACAAATGCTGACAAAAGACAATGATGAGGTCACCACATGAGGATCTCCTGACAGGGGCAGGCCTCAAACACCAAGGCCTGCTCGTAGCTCTACCCAATACAGGCCTTCAGAGGAGCTGGCCAATCAGAGGAGAGAGGGTTTATGCAGAGGGGAACCTTAAAGAGACAGCAGCTGATACTGATAATTAGCCAAAAGCCAAATGAACGACTATCAGATCCTTCTCATACACAACCTAAGCTGGTGTGTCTACAGGGTAAAGGATGATTGTGGCTTTTGGTGCGAGGGCTAATACTGTCAGCAGAATCAGACAAATATGTCCAAGAGCTCCAAGCCCTTGAAATGAAGGAGCAGGCATATTGTCATGTACCAGTGACTATAAAGAGAGACCCTTTTTCACTGGCTACGTTTACATGCAGTCAATATTCTGGTTTCTGAAATATTCGGAATAACCTACATGTGTGAGCAAACAGGGTTATTCCTATTTACACGGTATCCCAATCAGAACAGCAACACACAGACAACATCTTGAAACACAGCGTCTGCTTCTTCTTAGATACCAACAGCAGTAACAACAACAACAGCGGCAGCACAGTAGACTTCCTATACTCAAAAGACAATGGTTGTGTCCGAAATCATTCACTCACCTACTTACTACTCAATATAGAGTGAATTAGATGTTGTGGACTATATAGTCCACTCACTCAGCTAAATTAAAACAACATTTCTGACACTACTCACTCACTCGCCAGCCACTGACAGTGACGTTATTACTCTTGCGCCACTCATGGATGGCTGGGAATGTAGAGTTATAACTTTTCTAAAACACTGCAAAACAGTATTTATTTCAGTCATAACTAGTATTATACTTAGCTTATTTTCTGCAATAGCCAAATATAATAGAATCACTTATTACACGTCATTTTTTAGATGAATAAACTGTATATTTGTGCAGCAACTTATGATGTGTTTTAGAATTACAAGGTCCAGTGAATGCATCACCTGCGATGAGCAGTTCAGCGGCTAACATCTGTGTTGTTTGTTTCTCTGCTCGAAGTTGTGAGTGTTAGTTAAGTGTTATTCTCTGACAGTTTTTAATGCTGTTTCATGTTATCAGTAATCAGTAATCGTGTAATCAGCCATTTCTTCTGTTTGAACTGCAATGCATGGTTGTATATATTGCTCATAGAGCATCGCTGAACACTAATTTTCAAAGTGCATTGTGGGATACATTGAGTGGACTATATAGTGAATGACCATGCTCACTCAGGTTTTGGACAGTACTACAAAATGGTGTTGTCACTATATAGTGGATAGGGAGTGATTTTGGACACAGACCAAGATTCCTTGCGAACAGAACATGTGCAAAACACAAGTTGATGCTCCTTTGGATGAGGAATTCCCTATCAGCATACACAAGGCTGAATATTGGGGTTAGAGAAGAAGGAACCCAGGGGGGATTGTCAGGTTTTGAAAAACGATAAATGGTGGTTATTGGTGTTTACAGGGCTGTTCACAACCTTCTTATTGAGGATATTCCCAATACTAAAGGGTTAATGACTGAATCTAAATGTAGCCACTGTCTCATCACTTATTCACTTGGTAATACTTTACTTAAGAGGTCTGCAAATTTCATCACACTTAGGTAATAATCAGACAGAGTTTTTTTCTTATTTCTTCAAAATTAGCACATAAGTTCTTTAAAATAATGTCCAAATTTGTCTTTTCTTTGAAATTTACTCCAAATTGCAAGGTAAAAAGGTGACAATTAGCAAAAAATTCATTTAAAATTGAAAAATTTGAAAAATGCCCTTACCTGATTGTGATAGACACTGTGAGTACAGGCACACTGCAAAACAGAATCTGGACAGAAGTTATGTGCTCATTTTCACCAAATTCTCATGAAATTTCGGAGGTAATTTAAAAAAAAAAAAAGAAAAACATAGTCTAATTTTCAACTAAGTGTGATGAAATTTGGGGGCCTCTAAAGTAAAGTGTTACCATTCCCTCTTCCTGTTTTCTTTCTCTCTCCACATTCCTGGATTCCAAAACACTGAGACTCCAAAAAGTTACCAAAATCCTCCGAACAAAGTGCAAAAGTGCAACTGCAAAAACACTCATCAATTAGAACCAAAGTAAACCCTGGTTGTTTCTTTCAAAGAGCCAGTATTATGAAGAGTCCTATCACTGGATCTCAGCACAGGAGTTACCTGAGGGTTGATAATCTCAGCTTCATATACAGAACCTCTAAACCTTGTTGTGATCCTCCAAACTAAAGAGAAATGTCTGAGCTGAGTGAGCCTCGTCTTGTTTTTGTGTCAGAGACGTGATAATGAAAACCTGCTGGTGCTGCCTTTCAGGGTGCTGCAGCCAAGCTGTGAATGTTTTATGCAGATGTTTTGCTGACACTACATATCCTGGATTTATGCATCACCAACTGAAACTGAGTTTACAATAAATAACAGCAAAGCAGAATGAAGACGCTTGCACATTAAGCTCTTCCTTCTGCTGTGTTGAGTTCATCTGTGTTCATCTGTTTTCCTGCGACTTGTTCAGAGTTTGACTCCAACGTTCCCTGATTTCTCTCCTCACACAGGTCTAACTCAGGCTGGTTTCCAGGACAACACTCTTCAGTACGTGGCTAACGGCTCCCTGCTCAGCCCTGTGACCAGCATCTCTCTGGAGCTGCGGACCCGTGACAGCGAAGGGGTCTTGATGCGAGCTGAAGGTCGAGCTGAAGTCTTCTGTTTGGGTCTGCTCAAATCCTCTCTGCTGGTCAAACTGGACAGTGGGACAGACTCTGAGCTGCTGGCCTTTACCAGTGACCGGCCCATCGCAGACGGAGCCTGGCACCTGGTCCAGCTGACCATGGTTGACCCCTCGCAGTCAGCCTCTCGCTGGCGTCTCACTGTGGATGGTCTGACAGTTGGCGGCACCTACGGTGAGGGCGGGAGCCTTAACTTCCTGAATGACACCAAGATCGTGCTGGCTGAGCAATACACGGGATGTTTGGGGGAGGTGAGAGTGGGCGGAGTCTACTTACCACTTGTAAAAACACAACCCCCACCTCAGATGAGCCGCTTCACCAGACTGGACGGGCATGAGCCAACCATCGGCTGTCATGGTTTACCAATCTGTGATTCTGAGCCGTGCCTCAACGACGGTGTGTGTCAGGACCACTTCAATGAGTTTAACTGTAGCTGCAGTGCAGGCTGGGAGGGGAGAGTGTGTGAGGCAGAGATAAACGAGTGCTCCCCAAACCCCTGTGTCTACGGGACCTGTACGGACCTCCTGGCAGACTACCAGTGTGACTGTGAGCCAGGATACACTGGCAAAAACTGCCAGGACGAGGTGGATAACTGTCTGGAGTTTAGCTGTGTCAACGGAGGAACCTGTCTGGAACCAAGTCACACGTGTGTGTGTCCTCCAGGCTTCATAGGCAAACGTTGCCAGTAAGTACAGACTCTCTTTACTTCTGCAGCACATTTACAACAACAGCTCGTGTTTACGATGAATATACAGTGGGGAAAATAAGTATTGAACATGTCAACTTTCTTCTCATTACTTTTATTTCCAAAGATGCAATTCAAACAGAATGTCTACCAGACATTGGTATTAACTCAAATAAACCACACATGAAAAGAAATCACAACGTTCAGGTCCATAAATAATGAATGTGTGAAATTAAGTGCGATAACACAGGAAAAAAGTACTGAACACACCATGGAAAGGCTGAATACTTTGGCAAGAAAATGCACCATACCACCTGAA
This sequence comes from Halichoeres trimaculatus, assembly GCF_033239565.1. Taxonomy (NCBI): domain Eukaryota; kingdom Metazoa; phylum Chordata; class Actinopteri; order Labriformes; family Labridae; genus Halichoeres; species Halichoeres trimaculatus. The sequence continues at coordinate 34,566,621 of NW_027437183.1, forward strand.
ATCTGTCAGTAATTATTACTTGAACTTTCAATTAGTGCAAACCAACATCAGCTGGGCTAGAGCAAATTGATGGTCCTATAAAAAAATTGTTTTTTCACCAAGCAGTTAAATACGACACATCTCATGATGGGTAAAGGCAAAAGAGCTCTCTGAAGACATTCACAACCTGATTGTTGCTCAGCATCAGTGTGGAACTGGTTACAGACTTACATCAAAGCACCTGAATATTCCAGTCAGCACCGTTAGGATCATTATTCACAAGTGGAAGAAGCACCGCCTTACCATCAACAGGCCACGCACAGGAGCTCCTTGCAAGATTTATGACCAGAGAGTCAGAAACATAGTCAGAAGAGTTCTCAACAAGCCAAGGACCACCCTGAAAGTGCTCCAGAAAGACTTGGAGGCAGCAGGTACAATCGTTACAGAGAAAACAATAGGGAATGCACTCCACTGTGATGGCCTCTATGGACGCTCAGCCCACAAGACTCCATTCCTCAAGAAAAGGCATGTTGAAGCTGGTTTAAAGTTTGCTAAACAGCATCTTTACAAGCCTGTAGAATACTGGGAGAATGTTTTCTGGTCAGATGAGACCAAATTGAACTTTTGGGCTGTCATACTACAGACCATGTTTGGAGGAGAAATGGCACTGTACATCACCCAAAAAACACTACACCAACAGTGAAGTTTGGAGGTGAAGCATCATGGCATGAGGTTGTTTCTCATCTCATGGTATTGACAAACTTCATATAATTGACGGAGCAATGAATGGAGCCATGTATGGGGAAATTCTTGATCTGAATCTACTGCCATCCACCAGGATGATGAAGATGAGACCTGGCTGGACCTTCCAGCAGGACAACGATTCAAAGCACACGGCAAAGTTGACTCTTAAATGGTTTCAAACAAAGAAAATCAATCTGTTAGAATGGCCTAGTCAATCACCTGAGATGAATCCAATTGAACATTTGTGGAAAAAACTAAAGAAAAGGGTTCACCAGAGGGCACCAAAAAATATTCAAGATTGAAAGACAATTTGTGCAGAGGAATGGGCCAAAATCACACCTGAGCAGTGTGGGCCATTAGTTAAAACATACAAGAAGCGTCTGGAAGCTGTCATTGCAAACAAAGGCTTCTCCACTAAGTATTAGATGAGTCTCAGTTAGTGTGTTCAATACTTTTTTCCTGTGTTATTGTACTTAATTCCACATAATCATTATTTATGGACCTGAGCATTGTGATTTCTTTTCATGTGTGGATTATTTGAGTTAATATCAATGTCTGGTAGAAATTTTGTTTTAATTGCATCTTTGGAAATAAATGTGACAAGAAAAAAGTAGACACATTCAATACATATTTTCCCCACTGTAACTATGGTGATGTCATAATTAAAAGGCAAAAAGCAGCCTCCCCTGCAGAATATTTCTAATCATACAATCCAGGGATGTCTGACAAATAACTGAACAGTCTTCACCTTCTTTACACTCTTGATAATCTCAAACTTTGAGTTATAATCTCAGCTTTGACTTTAGTTTAAGAAATGCTCTGCTTTCTATTTGTGGTGCGTTAGTAATGAAAACAGTGTTGATGAACTAGCAGGTTGAAGTGTATGCAGAGTAAACAGTGTGGAGAGCAAAAGTAGGCAGAGTACAGGATGTGGTGACATTAGTCTGCTCCTCTTTTGACTTAAGAGAGGAAAATAAAATCAGATGCAGCTGTGTTGCAAAAAAAAAGAAGTCATTATTTAGGTTTCCATTTTTCTTGAAGATGGACCTAAAAAAAAAAAAAAGCTTTTCTGCTTTGACTTTTTACAAATCTACATCACAGCGTTGTGAACTTGAGCACAGAAAGATGGAAACAAATGCACGACACCAAACCAAGTTCCAAAAGGCAAAACGGTTTAAAGGAACTCTGCCAACACTCCTGATTTCTATAGAGGTCACCGCTTTTTAACCCTCTCTCTCCTGCTTAACTCCTGATTTGTAATTTCTCATGATTTTCTCCTGTTTTTTCACATTGCAACTGTAGCAGGTACATCCAGAAGCAACTGTTTGGTGGACCTTAGAGCTGGAGTATTGATCAGCTAAGACTTTTACAACCCTAAAGGCAAAGTAACTTTTCATCAGTCAAAACTGAGTTGACACTGGAAATGTGCTTTTTGACATCCATTTATCATCTGACTTCTCAAAAACAAAATTTCCCCCCTCATTGTTCTTGAAACTACTTTTGTCCCCTTGCACCGGGAAAACCTTCAGATAAGTGCAGCTCATGCTAAACTCATATTTGTCAGTGTTTTTCAGACGTGAAACCCGTGCCAGCCAATCAGAATGAACCCCGTCATTTAGTTTTGACGTTGGAGAATCAAAAACTCTGTTCTCTGGCGTCTACACAAACCATGAAACCAGAGTTTTCCAAAGTCTTCACTTTGGCTGTAGTTTTGAGAAAACATTATTTTTGGGGACGTAGAGCTGTGGTTTCATGTGGATGACAGGCCTGAAGGTATGAAAATATGCAGTTTCCCAGATAACCGGCAATGTGTGGACATGGTCTAAGTTTCCTGTTGGAACTGTGTCCCCCTTCAGAAAATAGATGGGTGTCAAATTTGCTGTATCTCCAAACTTCAGACGAAAAACAACAAAAACAACAAAATTTAAAGCACTTGGGGCCAGAGCTTTGTCAGTGGAAACCCAAAGATCCAGTGCTAAGTCAGGCACTGGCCTGGAACTAGCATTAGCACCAATTCAGTTGAAAAGGGGTATTTCTGTTTTCACTGACAAAGCTCTGGCTCCAGATGCTAAAAACTGGTGCTTAGCAAACACCAACTCTTTGTTGATCCAGAGTGAAAAATAGTGATTCTTAGACAGAAAAGGGGCTGAGAGGGTCGTCTGTTGATTTGTTGGTGTTTTCTCATTCAAAAATTAAAAAGGAGGTAGAATGGAAGCAGCAGTGCTTTGCCTCTTATAGATCAAGTTTATACCTTGTTGTTTCATTCAACAGACTAGTTTAGTTCAACAGACTAAATACCCTTTTGGGGTGTATTTTGGGTTATCCATGATAGGATGTCATTTCTGCCACATAGTCCTGTGCTCTCTGTATCAAGCTCTGCAGAGTTGCATCCCAATACATTCACAAACACGCACGGCAAAGAGATTTTTTTTAAGGTCTCCTAACACCATCTTGTTGTTGCAGCTGTTGATTGATGTTCCTTGAAGGAACACAATTAGAACCAACATCCAACTAGACTGGATGGCCCTGAGCTTTTTAAATTTCAATGAAAATATAACTGAACTGATCATTTTTGGCCCTAGTGGAGCCCAGGTAGCACCTCTCAGGTACCTAGACCCACTTTTACCTTATTTTAAACCCACAGTTTTAAATCTTGGTGTAAAGATTGACAGTGATTTTAAATTGGATCAACAAATTAATTCAGTTGTTAAATCCAGTTTTTATCACCTCAGGCTTTTATCCAAGATTAAATTGGTTTTATCTTTTAACGATTTTGAGCGGGTAATTCATGTTTTTATTTCTACGCGACTAGACTACTGTAATGCTCTGTACGTTGGTGTAAATCAGGCTTCTCTCGCGCGCTTACAGCGAGTCCAGAATGCAGCTGCTCATCTTTTAACAGGAGCACAAAAGCATGAACACATCACTCCGATCCTGGAGTCCCTCCATTGGCTTCCCGTTCATTTTAGGATTCATTTTTAAATTTTATTGTTTGTTTTTAAATCTTTTCAAGGATCAGCACCCCAGTACATCTCAGATCTTTTACATATTTACACTCCCTCGCGGTCCCTGAGGTCTGCTGATCACTTTCACCTCGTGGTCCCAAAAACTTGATTAAAGACCCGAGGTGATCGAGCCTTTTCGGTGGTGGCTCCCAAATTATGGAATAATCTCCCACTCAATATAAAAACATCCCCCACCCTAACGACTTTTAAATCACGTCTTAAAACTCACTTTTATTCTTTGGCTTTTAACTCAGCATGAGAGTTGTGTGATCCGTGTCCTTTTATGCCTTTTATGGTCTTAACCCCCTTTTTTTTATGACTCTTATTTGTTTTTATGTGTTTTGTAAATTTATTTTATTTCTTTTATGTTATTTTAACTGTGCAGCAATTTGGTGAACTTAAATGTTTTTAAAAATGTGCTCTATAAATAAAGTGGATTGGATTGGATTGGAACTAAGCACTAGCGCTGCCACTAGCACCGAATAAGTGCTGGTGGAAAAGGGGTATAAGAGTTACAGTATCAGAGATGTTAAAATGAAAAGGTACATATCGCCCTCTATGAGCCTTCATGATGAACCTTTTACCTTAAATATCAGACTCAAGCGAAAGAGGCGGGACTTAATCAAAGACGCGTCTGTCAAATGAAAAACACCGTCAATCACACACCAAGACTCTTAACAGAGAAGCGAGCACCAGCAGCTGGAGGGCTGAGAGTGCATGTATTCAGTAGTTCAAGGAGTCCCAACACTGTGGCCTCGGCCTTTCCTCAAATGATTTCAGAAAACTCTGGCTCAGTCATGCTTTTTGAGTCGTTCTGTAGAAATGTTACATCTTTTGTTTATTTCACTTGACTGCCTAAACTGAGGCCCTCCACACCAAGACTGGAAGACTGTGTCTAAAATCAGTCACTCCAGGAGTGCTTCATGGGTTCTTAGGTCCTGTGTACCAGGGAGGATACCCAGTCTTATAATGAAAACATAAAAATATCAACTACTGTGGACTGTAATGTGATTTTTTTTGTGTGTTTAAAATGAAAAGGTGGCGCTTCCCTCCAGCAGCGTGTGATGCAGACAGAGAGTGTCTGAATGGAGGGGTCTGTATCGGAGGGGACGCTGGAGGAAACTGCACCTGCAAGCCTGGATACACGGGTGACAGGTGAGAGCAGACCACTGCACACACACACACGCACACACACACACACACACACACACACACACACACACACACACACACACACACACACACATGCACCTGCTGCTCAGGAAAGTGTGTCTGAACCACATCCAAGTGTAAAGGTCAGGGGGATGAGTGTGTGTGTGTGTGCTGCTCTGTCAGTCAGCGTTGTGTTTAAACCTGGGTGATGTGTTTCAGGTGTGAGACAGAAATAGACGAGTGTGCGTCCAGCCCCTGTCAGAACGGAGGCACCTGTCTGGACAGACTCAACCACTTCCAGTGTGTGTGTGCGCCTGGCTACAGCGGGAAACTGTGTGAGAGAAACGTAAGTGATGGACGAGACATTTCTCCTCTCTGGATTTGAGTTTTTCTACTTTGAAACCACTTGTGTTTGACATCACGTTGTCTTGCAGAAAGGACAGCAGAGGGAGCGAGTCCCCTGGCTGGCGGTCACCATCCCCCTCACCACACTGTGTGTGTTGCTGGCCATCCTCGTGGTGTTTTTCCTCATCATGACCGCCAGGAAGAAGCGTCAGTCAGAGGGCACGTACAGCCCCAGCGCTCAGGAGGTGGCCGGGGCCCGGCTGGAGATGGGCAGTGTCCTCAAAGTGCCGCCAGAGGAGAGGCTGATCTGAGTCGTGAGGAGGACGAGGGCTCACACACGCTGCTGAGGGGGAACATATGCTCTGCAGGGTCATACTGCTGAGCCTCTGCTGCTCTACGAGGCAGTGATGGAGGACAAATCAATGACTAAGTGTCCACCTGGGAAAACTACTGACAACAAGGCCTCTGAGATGGACGGGTAAAGACCTGAAGCTGAGGCGGGACGTGTCCTGATTACTCATACGAGGTGGAGGGAGGCTCTGACCCTGGATGTGTCTTGTAAAATGGAGTTTTGAAGACTTTTTCAAGCTGAAATCTCAAAGAGGATGGCATGTACTACAACATGAATGAAGAAAATCACCTGAATGTGTGGATGTGAATTCACAGCGGTGGAAAATTCCTCAAATTCTGGCCCTCTGTACAGACCTGTCAGGCACGGTATTTCATCATTTATGGTTCAGCAAAGAAAATATGTGGAATGTGAAGAAAGGAGAAAACACTGCATCCTTCCAAACATACGTTTCAGCTTTTTGTGAAATGTGGTCGCACACAGGACCACAAACTGCTGCAGCACTTCAGCTTTGTATCTCTGAATGCTGGACTCAGACATCCCCCGTAATGATTTCATCTCTTTCACCTGGTGTCCTTTTTGTCCCTGATCTAACAGGAAGCTGGCGTTTTAATTTTTCAGCAGCTGTTGAAGAAGTAACTCACATTTAATCCAAACCTTGTGTCCTTTGCTAAATCAGAAATGTGAAATTAATCGCTGATCCCTGAGGATCTCAGACGCCTGATATGTATTCAAAAACAAACATGTCTAAGTTAAAGGGCAGTATCGACCTCAAGCCGAGCTTTCACAGACTGTGGTGTAAATAACTGCTGTAATATAACGTCTATGTGCACTGTACGGCTCGAGCAGCCAACCACTTTTTATTTTGGTCTTTTTTTTTTATTCCTCACTGTTTCTGCTCTGTGTGTTTTGTGTGTTGTTTATAATTTTTCTTTAAAGGGTCAAGTCACTGTATTTTTTTCTTTTTTTGTAATGTTGACAAAGAGAGCAGTATTTAACTGTAGGAGTGTTTTAACTGTGAACTAAGGTGGTCGGATCAGTAACGATGAGCAGAAATAACAATAGGAAGAAGAATCAAACAGAGAATTTACACTTGTTGTGAAGCTAAGTTGAAGCATCAGTGCAGCATTTTGGATGATCCATTTATCTGCGTTCTTTTAAAGAGTGGGACAATGAAGTAGAATGTCCAAAGATACAGGAGAAGTCAGGAGGTTGTGGTGACACTGCATGTCAGCATGTGGTTCTGATCCCATGTTTGGTGGAACAGCATAAGACCAGAGACCTGGGTTTTCACTACTGTTCCTGGGCTGGCACAGATAGAAAATAAAAGTTTTCCCTTCAGGCTCTATGCACAGGTTTGGTCCACTTAAGTGTCAGAAAATCATAAGGCCTTTCAGTCAGCAAATCAGAAGCATAATTAGTTTGGATTTAGAAGTATAAACAGAATTCAAATATTACTTTCCAACTATTTGGCCCTCTGATTTTATGACTAATGGGCCTTCTGGTTTTCTAACTAACAGACGTTCTGGTTTTCTGACTGACGAGCCTTTTGACTAATGGGCCTTTACATTTTCTGACTATTGGGCCTTCTGGGTTCCTGACTAATGGGCTTTCTGGGATTCTAACTGACAGACGTTCTGGTTTTCTGACTATTGAGCCTTTTGGCAAATGGGCCTTTAAATTTTCTGACTCTTGGGCCTTCTGGGTTTCAGACTAATGGGCTTTCTGGTTTTCTTACTAACAGACGTTCTGGTTTTCCGACTATTGAGCCTTTTGACTAATGGGCCTTTTAATTTTCTGACTGTTGGGCGTTTTGGGTTCCTAACTTATTGGCCTTCTGTTTTTTGACCAAGAGGCATTCTAGTTTTCTGACTAACAGACCTTCTTACGAACAGGTGTTCTGGTTTTCTGATGAACAGCCTCTCTGATTGTCTGACCAATAGACCTTCTAACTCTCTGACTAACTGGTCTTCTGACAATAAGGTGGACTCCCTTTCACTGCATCTCATTTTCTAAACAAAGAGAAAAATCCACCTTTTCACAGAAAAGCTTAAAACGAAGGCCTTAATCTTGAGTGTTCTGTTTTGGGCTCTTCATTCCTCTTGATCACAAACCACTGAAGTGATTTTAACACACAGTGAATCACATCATCTGCAAAGAGCCATATCCTGAATCTGTCGCTTCAACCTTAGGCACCTTCGTCTCTCAGGCTGTCTTAAAAACACTGTGAGGAATAACTGAATTTAAAACAGTCTCACTCTTACACTGAAGCCTCCCAAACAGGAAAACTAGACTATCAGTTCAAAGATGGGATATTTCTTTAAACCATCTTTCAGTTCCTGTTTAGGTCACACATTAAAAGGAACAAGCTGAGTTGATATTCATTCCTGACCCTGAGCTTTAGATCGTTTTCATTTGGCATCATATTTTGTCCCCATGGCTGATTCTGGAGCAGGACCAACAAAATGACTTCCTCTTGAAATTTTGTTTTAGACGGAGAAACTCAAAAACCAGGCTTTGCTAGCTAAAAGAACTTGACAACTAATACCAAGATTTAATGCTAAAGCCAGCTTGTTTCACTGATCTGTGAGGAATAAAGAGATGAATCGTGTGCATTTTCACATTTTTCTGACATTTATTAAAGCTCACATCATGACACTGGACGATGTTAAACCTGATGCCTGCTTACCTTTCCAGAGCTACCTAACGGTAATAAATCAAAGTTAAGTTGTTGTTAGGTTAAAGTTAGTAATTGGTCATTTCAGCCAGCTCTTCTCTTACTTTTCATAAACTCTGTGTACAGTAGAGATGCAGTGTGAACCCTGAAAAAGTTAAGAACTGTCCACATACAGTGATGACAACTGCATGGATGAGATTTGTGACAGATACAAATTATGAAGTCGTTGCCTGAACAGAGGACCATCCCCTCTCCTTGATACTGCATGTTCAAATGCTCTCTGGCTTGATAAAACACCTTTGTGCCAATGCATACACTAAGATTTGTGCATGATGCAAGACTCAACCTGCACAAACAGCAGGTGTATTACAGTATTTCAGAACTGGAAGTATTCTGGTTCTCCTTTCTCTGCTTTTAGTCCAAGTTATGTTCATGAAATGTGTCTGCATGAGTCCAGATCTGGACGTTGTAGGCGTGTCTCAGAAAGAAAGCAGATAAGTGTGTGCTCTAAGAGATTGGCTGACTGAAGGGGTCTTCACTGTAAATAATCTCACCTCCAAAGCTGCTCCAAGTATTTTGAACTCATAGAGAGATAAGAGATAACATTTGATAACTACTGATCAGACCACCCTAGAGATGTAATGAAATGGGCTCAAACTCAGATCTGTCCTAAGTGTCTGAGGCCACTGCACTCGTATTTGAACTCCAGGAAGTCACACCACTCTCACGCCTTTCACTCTCTCCTCTTCAGACCTGCTCACTTTGTGAACAGATTTCACAGGAAACTAAAGGTGCTGATATGACAGAAACTAGACAAGCTCACTGTTACAGATCTAATCCAAACAGTTAGTGAAAGGAGGTAGAAAACACTGGTGCAGCTGAACATAAGATGAGGTGTGGGTTAGGTTTGGAGGACCCAATGAACAAATGTAAAATGTACTTTGTTTATTTTTTGTCAGTGTTTATTTCTTGTAACAGTGACCTGAGATTTCTCATGTCTGGGGCTCATGGATTACGTATGTTGTATTGATCTTGGGCATTTTCCTGGTTAAAATTGGAAGATGGCGACTCATTCTCACCCCCAACCTGCTGAAAAAGTAAAAACTTCAAAATATGCTTCAGGTTCTCCACAAGTGTCATTTTTCCATCAGTCTTTAAAGAAGGGGTACTCTGCTTTCCCATATTTTAAACATGGATATGAAGTACCAATGCTGGATGTTCAAACTGAGTGTGTGCAGATTTTCAAACCTCTACATATTGATACATTGTAGAATTCCCTGAATCTGTCTGTACACTGATTAAAACAGTCTGTTTCCAAAATAACACAAAATATTCAGGAGATCTTCACAGGACTTGATGAAATGATGATGTCATTATATAAGGATCTCCTAACTGGTTCATGAGGGATGGGCCTCAAACACCAAGGACTGTCAATGGCTGTGCCCTCAACAGGCCTCCAGGGGGGGCTGGCCAATCAGAGGGAAGGGGGTTTGTAGAGTGGGTAGTCTTAAAGAGACGGCAGCTAAAACAAAGTGTTTCAGTTAGAGGCTAAAATAAGTTTCTTTCATTTTTTTATGTAAAACAGAGAAAGAAAAAAAGAGATTTTGGTCTTTAGTCTGTAAATCATGTAAGAGTACTGCGAGGACACCAGAGGGACAAGAAAAATGGTGCGTTCCATTAACATCACAACTGGGAAGCATGGAGTGGGGATGACATCACCTCCGAGTTAAAAGCGTTCCAGTTGCAAAGTTGGGAAAACTTACCATAACAGCAATATTTCTTTATATAAAGATCTGATAATAATATATAGAGAGCTGATTTGTTGCAACCAACACTAGTCAGAAATGCAAAAAAAAAAAAAAAATTATAACAGGAGCTTAATTACTGTTTACACCCGGGGCAGCCACCTTTGAATGTAAACTTGGGGTTGGTGATCCACCAACTTCCCAGTAGGAAATTCCAACCTCAAGAGAGATCTTCTGAGAGATTTCCTACTCAGAACTGGTAAATTCTGACTTCTGAGTACAAATGGAACGCACCAAAAACCTCAAAACAAAAAACAAAACAAACAAAAACTCTTTAAGTTTATCTGAAAAAAAAGTGGGTTTAACTACAAATATTTTTAACTTGTACCTTTTTTGTTTACCAAATCATTTTCTTTCGTCTTAACCTAAACATGTCCGCCTGTTTTGAAGACTTTGATTGTCTCTATTGAATAACAAGGTCAGTCTTGGCCTCAGTCACAGACTCAGGGCCAATCCCAAGTGTACCCCTTAGCCCTCCCCCTTTGTCTTACCCCTTTCTCTACCCCTCTCTCGTGGCTCTGTGTTTTGAGGCCAAGGTGAAGGGGTGAAAACACATCCCTATGGAATGATCATAGACTGTATAAAACATGGATGTAGTCTCGCCGACGTCACCCGTCATTTCTGAAATGGAAAATGAAGCACATCGGCTAAAGCGGCCATATTGGGAGTCGCAAGGGCTTTGCGTACAGCCATAGGGCACCTGTCAGTCACATGACCCTCAGCTGTGCCTCTTATTGGGGGAGCTGGCGATCTTAATATCCTCTGAACGGTTGAGTTAGAAAAAAATTCACGCCCCTACAGTGGGGGCTGTTAGTAAAATTAGCAACATAGAGGTTTTTTAAACCAGGCTGTAAATAGATTAATTTCTGCTTTGAAAACAGCTTTTTTTGGCTTGGTGTGTTTGTGACTTCTGGTACTTCCGGAACCAGCCTCAAGTGAACACTCAAGAAACAGCAGATTTTAGCACTTCTGCATTGTCTCATATTCTTAGACTTGAGGTTGCTGCTTGGGAATGATACACCATTCATTTTCTGCCATGTCATCACTCCTAGCCACTTTCTGGCCTTGTCCTAGGCAGATGGGGCTATTACTTGTTGTCTTCCAAGATGGCGTCTCCCATTATGTCACCCTGCAGGGTACGCCCTGACAAGCAGGGGTAGACTTTTTAGTCTTGGGTGCCCCAACTAGAGCCTTCACTCCAATATAATTTATTTTTGCTTATTTGTGCAACAATAAGATCTACAGACTACAGCTCTAACAAAAAAGGGAAGAAACTGACAAACAGCTAGACTTCAGTTCCTCTGAAGTGTTGAAAACTGAGGGAAACATTTAACAACTTCTTTATATTCACTGAGTTTAATCCATCATTTAAATATTTTCAGAGTATCAAACCAAAGAGACAGATTTTGTTCGTCTGGGGCTCAGATTAGCTGAACTGTTGAACCTCTGTCAGATTCCTCCTCCATTAAAAACATCTTTGTTTTTCATGGTACTCAGCTCCTCCTGCTGCCCCCTCACTCTCTTTTTGAAGATGAAGCATTCCTGTGATTCTCTGAGTGACTCCCACCCAGCCCGGCTGCTCAGTCAGGGCTTCTTCTCCATGAGGATGGCGAGTGAAGCAGGACAGCCGTCCTCCTCCTCCTTCACATCCTCCTCCTCCTCTGAAGAGGAAGACACTGGCATGTAACGCTATGATCTCCTACTTCAAAAGAAAACAGACTAGAAAGAAAACAAAAGTTTTGTTTTATAAGAAGTATGTGAGTTTAGAAACTTAAAGGAGACACATCAAAATCATCATTTTGGTACTTTAATTCAAAAGATGTCATGGGCCAATGCAAAGGGATGTAGCTGTTTTGTTTCTGTTACAGTTAGCCAAACATGCAGTCATGAAGAATTTCAGTAACACCCAAGCTTTTCACCACCAACAAAAAGACACCTACGAAGCAGCAAAAGATCTGTATCTCTAACCAGTCTGATGTGGCAAAACCTCCTCCAAGAACACTTTTTGGTTTGTTTCCACTGACAACAACTGACTTCATCCTGCTGCCCCAAAAACTCACCAGAGCACCAAACATGGGTTAATCCACAACAGAGAGAAATCTGTGACAAATGCACTCTTTCCTCGTTGAGCCTTTTCTGAGCTCTTCCCTAAACAAACGGTTATTTCTGAACATTGTTGTTAAAGATTCATGTCTTCAGCAGAAATGGATGGGCTCAGAGCAGAGTGCTGCAGACCATGAAGGGAAGAAGATTACTGACACACAAACACACCACACTGCAGTTTGCTGGAAAATGGATAAAGAAACAAGAATTCTAATAATAAATAAAAAGGTTAATCTGTATCCAACACAAAGCTTCTTCAGAAGAGAAAACTATTGGAACATATTTAGGACATAATTAAAATTATATTGCAACATGAAAATAAAAATATGCAATAAAGGAAACACATTTTCATTTAAAAAATATAGGGGTATCATTTGAGTCATAATGGAAATGAAAGGTCAAATATCCATTGTCATTTCATCTTGCAGACCCCACTTCATGTGACATAGTTCAAATAAAAAGAAAAAGGTCTTTGCATGTTATTTTTTCAAGAAATGGTCTGCTAACTGTTTGACATACTTCAAATAAAAGTCCAAGGTAAAAATAAAAATGCAATAAATAAAAGACATTTTCATTATCCTGTTAGGGAAGCACATTGTTTTAAATATTTTATTTACATATTTAATTTGTCATTTCCATAAAAACCACCCTGATTTCCTTTTATTGGCAGGACTTGGCAAAATAAATAAATAAAATAAAATAAAAATAATAATAAAAAAAATTGATAGTAAAGAGCTTCCTATTGAATAAGTTCTGCTTTAACTCTGAAGCCGTGAAAAGTTTCTCATATACTATTTTACATGAATTTTAACAAACTGTAAGATTAAAAAGTAAAAAAGAAAAACATTTGGAATGTCTCCCTTTGTATGTAATGAGTTAAAAAAGTGTATGCAACTTTAACATTTTGAGTGGAGTAATGCAGGAAAAAAGGTAAATTTCCTTACAATGACACATCAGAAGCTGCATTCCCATCACACTTTTTAAAAAAAAATTCAAAAAAAGTGATGTTTTTCTGAAATTTCGATAAAGTTGAATTGCGCCTCGCCATTGTAACTAGAATTGCACACAGTTTATTGAGTAAAATCGCAAGTTGAAGGAAGGATTGTAACCAGTGTAAACATTGATATCCCAAACGTTTTGGGAGCCTGAACTTTCATTTTGATGGGATTTACTGTTGTTGCTGATTTTGTCCACAGACAAAGGCAGAGGGCATTTAAATATGAACTCCAGGCTTTGTATGTGTGGCATGTAAGAGGGACTTCTGGGAGAGGACCGTGGAAGAGTTCACAGAGGAGTCGTGGATCCAAAACTACAGGATGACCCAGCCTACATCCAACATACTGTGTGGTTGGATAGAGGATCTAGTTAGACCAGACCTGTTTTCCTGTTTGGAGAGAGAGATTCAAATCCAGTGAGGGAGGTATGTCAGTTATTAAAAAAACAACTCATGAGAGCGCAAAAACTTTTGCCCAGTTCTAGATGTACTCAAATGCAACCATAGAAATGAGCTGACTATTGTCCCCAGCCTGGTTTTTATATGTTCCAATTATATTTGAGTATGATAAGTCCACGATTTACACCTAGCACACAACATGATGATAAAATGGACAATGTTCTGTACACCCAGATATAAATCACATTCAATAATCAGAGGAGTAGCTCAGCTTTGCTTTATTCCAACACATCTGTTCAAAACAGGATATATTTTGCAGATTGTCAAAAAAAATCTGACTCACTATTTGTTGTCACTCAGTACCCTCTCATTTTCTTCTTTGGGTGTACCTGACCAGGGCTTGTATGCACGTTGAGTCATCCTAACCTCTGCTATGAAACAGCCCGTTTGGCTGCAGCGTTAGCCCCATGCAGGACTGCAAACAATCGTCCAGTAAACTAATGACACCATGAGAGAGACACAGGGGCAGATTACGTCATGATTAAGGGAAACCTCCTGGAAAACCATATCAAGCAATGTCGAACTGCGCATGTCTACCACTCATTAACCTGGAGAGCAGTAACAGTGCCTGAGAGAAGATCAAGAAAAACATTTTACAGCCGGAGAAATTGAGATTTTATTACAGAAATACACAAACAACTGTTATCAGTGAAACAATCAGGTAAACAAAGAGAAAGAGAAAGTTTGGCTCAGGATCTTAAAGGGGACATATCATGCTGATGCCTGATTTAATACTTACATATAATATAATAAATTTGAAAACAAGACCTTACACCCCCTAAATTTTCAAAAAATGAGATATTGTATTTTTTCTGATATCCTAGAACGAGATTTGATGCCTCTGAAAATAGGTCATTGACATTTAGCTGCGAGATTTCGACCGTCGTGACGACACGAGGATCCTTTCTTTTTATTGGAGTAATCTGATAAAGCAGCTCCTCCTCTGTGATGTCAGTTAGTCACACAACCGCCACAGAGGGATACACCCACCAAGAGCCGAGTATAAATACAGCTCCCTACCAGCTCTAGCCTGTAGGGGGACTCAATACACGGTCGCTGCTTTGGGCCTGCCGGAAAATGCAGTAGAAGAAGAAGGACAGGGTGACGATCATTGTTTTGATTTCTGTTCTCTGGAAGCAGACATGACTATGAAGAAAACTTGCAAGTGCTTCTTCAGTTGTGATTCAAAATCACCACTTTTGATATTTGCATACTTGTTCTGACATGCACTGTGAACCTGGACCACAATAATGCTGCGATAATAACATAGTGATGAACTGACAGTAGAGGCGATCTTCACTTTCAGCATGATGGATAAAACAGACAGAGAAAAGTGAAGGAGCAGGATGGAGCCCTGTTATAGAAATAGTTTATTGGTGAAGTCTGCCTATATTTCCACGTATGAACTCTACATGTTACAGTACCGGTTTGACTCACCACACTGAAGCATCCTGAGATGATCTGTGTTGAGGTGGATTTTCTTCCTCCTGAGCTGCAGAACCGTCCGGGTCTGACTCGGGGTCCAATACAAAAGGACGTATCCTACACTCTGCCATTTTATTAGTGCTATCAATGCCTTACGGTGAAGTTTGGCAAACAGCAAACTCGCTCGGTCTGCTCTATTCAATGTAGTGATTTTGTAAATACTGCCATGCTGCAAAAACCGCCCCCTGGCTCTACCCCCTCTGCCCCTCTGATAGAACTGACCAATCAGAGCAAGGGGTGTGACGTTGCGAGGTTACTGGAGGTCATTCTCGAAACGGAGCGTTTCAACGAGATCTTCAGAATGGCCCAAAATGAGGATTTTGAGAACGCTATTGTGGGGCAATGAAGGAACTAAATGACTTGTACTGAGGGCAGAAATGCTTTACAGGCATCCTAGTCTGGCATAGTGAAAAGGAGAAACAAGCATATGTCCTCTTTAAACACAGTGAATGCGTTAGTGTTTCTGAGCGCACAGTAGAAAATCTCAACAACAAAATGAGTAATATGAAAGCTGCTCTGAGGAACAATGTCCCAGTGCCTTGATGAATAACTTTCGAAGCGGTTTATGAACTCATATAAAAGCAAAGAGCGAATTAAACTTGTTAAACTGATGGCAGCAAGCCTTGATGATTTAGGACTTCAATTGTCTCCCTTATCTCATCTGTTAACTAAAAAATGTGTCTCCTAAATCTAAATTTGCTGTATGGCTACACATCATCACCTTTCCAAAGGATTTTCCACTGTCTTTGCATATTTTGTCTCAAACATGATGTCTACCTTTAAACAGCTGAACAGGTAAACATGCCGTTCGCGCCTGTAAGTGCGGGGTATACCACCATTAAACTTAACGCTCTTATTGTCTGTTAACCTGGCTCATGCATATGTTTTTTTTTTTTTTTTTGTCTGTTAGTACAAACAGTCTGTTTCCCCTCGTTATTGACTGGTCATACATACTAGCTCAAGAGGGTTTTGCGTGGCTGAAAACCACTTTAAACAAAAACATGTCCTAAGCTTTCAGTGAAGAGCTTTAAGAGGACTTTTAAGTATTTTTCACATCTTAAAGTTTGTGTTTCTGTCAGACTGATGGTTTTAGAAACCTGTGAGGTTTGCCACAGTTTGAAAAACCCAGATTATTATTATTTTTTTAAGTGACGACTGGAAAAACTAATTTACTGTCAACACTCTGATGTGTCAACATGGGCCCACATTCCCTTTAGACAGCATGGCATATTGACATTTTGCTAACAAATAAACTTCATTATGGTGGGTCCCTCCTCCTGCCCTCAGAGTAGGGAGCACGGAGCAGCCCCTGCCCCCCATCAAGCACCTCCTCCTCCACCCATCTGCCCCTCGCTCTCCCTGCCTGGATGGCTGGCTGGCAAGTGACAGGACTGACAGACGAGGCCTGTTCCTGGGTTAGTATCATGTCGGCGGGGAGCGAAGCCTCCCGGCGGTGTCAGCCATCATGGTGCCAGCTCCAGGTCTAATGAGGGAGACTGCCGCCTCGGCATTCCCTCCCCGGTGTCAGGAATGGGCCGACAAATCAGCAGTGCATCACGGGCCCGGCACAAATGATATGTTGACAAATGCAGATATTTCACTTTTAATTGACACTAAGAGACAGAGATGATCCGGCTGCCAGGGCTTCTGAGGAGACAAGGACAAGACAAGATGGGAGAGAGATGCGGAGAGGGAGAGAGTTCAGGGAGGGGGAGGGAGGAGGGGTAACGCTGTGTTAGAGAAAAGAAGATAATGGAATAGGCCTTGGAAGATGTTTAATATTTGCGCAGGGTGTCATTTTTCCTGCGTGTTATGGTTGAGGTGGAGAAGAAAGGGGGGGTGAGATTAGAGGTGTGTGTGTTTCTGAGACTTGTCAGCGCTGACAGCCGCTGTATCATACAGCAGCCGCGCAGCCGACTGACTCCTCTAAACACTGACAACGCTGCCTATTCATTTAGCCAGGTGGGCTTCTCTGCAAAGTCCCAGAATTCTGCTCTGCCTGACAAAGGCAGGATCAGGACACACTCCAAATCCTTCTCTGCTCTCATTTTTTGCATTTATTTTACAGTTGAAAAGCCTTTTCTCTTTAAATATATCACCACATTTCTTTAACTATGGCTATAATAAAGTTTTATTTTTACTTTTGGGCTTATTGTCAAGCAGAATATTTTGTAAAGTATGAAAAGAACAGCTCACTGTCAGCTCTGCATGCATCAGACTGTGTGATTGCAAATGAATTTAAAATGACTAAAATGTCTAAAACAAACATGCTTCTGTTTGTCTGAGAGCTCATCATTATATCAGCTGCTCTCACAGATGTGTTTTTTTAAAGTTTTACTCATGACACATGTCAGGAAAAAGCTGACTCCTCTGACTCTGGCCATTTAAACCATTTCAGGGACCAATGACAAAAGCTGTCAGACCATCAAGAGATGAACAAGCAAAAAAGTATGACAGTGAAAGCACTTACTGTTTTAAACTTTACTTTACCAGGCGCTGCCCTGTTGGCTATGGCTGCCTTTTGCAGCAGCCCTCTCTTTTTTGTCAGATTCTTGTAATTTTTTCATTCCTTTTTTCGTAATCTTTGTATTTGGAGTGGATCATTGCTTTGTATGGCTCATTTGTTAATCATGGACACCAAACTTTTTGTGTCTTCAGTGATATTTTTATTACTTTTTCTCCTGTGTTTGTCTGTAGATCCTACTTGTAACAATAGCTGCATTTTTTTTACATGTGAACTCAGCTGTTAGCAGCCTGTAGCATGTCAATGCTAACTGGTGCAAGGCCTGATGTTTCCCCACAAGGTGAGGAGAAGGAGGTGAGGATGACGTGCTGGTTCTCAGGTGTGAGCTAAGAAGTGTCGACATGGACCTGTCCTTCCATCCATCATTATTGGGAACGTAAGATCTATCTTCAATAAGATGGACAAGCTAGCCATGCTAACCCAGCAACAGAGGGAATACCAGAGGGCAGAGAAGCATAATGCCATTCACAGACATGGTTAACAGAGCTAACACCAGACACCAACGCCACATTGGAAGAGCTTCACCTGCTGTGAGCAGACAGGATCCAGGAGACAGAGACTGAACAGAGTGCTGGGGAGGCTCAGTCCTGGACCCTGTGGAGGTGGAGACTGGCTGACTGGACAATGATGGACAAGATGCAATCATCTATTTTTTTTTTCTTATGGACCTTTTTGCACTTTCTACACACTTTCTTACTTTTGTTTTCTTGATTGCTGATGTTACTTCAATTTCGTTGTAAAGTTCTATTCTATTCTATTCTATTCTATTCTATTCTATTCTATTCTATTCTATTCTATTCTACTGTAAGCCTGGGATCATAATATATAGAAACAAACTGTTTGAGTCTATCGCAGAAGGCAAAAAACATTTAGAAAAAGCAGGCTTGTATTGGAGGCAGGCCTTTATTTCACAATCTTTCTGCAGAGTAAATTGCATCTCTGTTTTCCAGTGTTGTTAGCAAACATTCAGATGAACCATTATGCCTTCATTTGGACTCAGATATGCCCATTTCTATGCAAATGACCCGCATTGCACAAAAGCCCCACTTCTCACAGCTGGGAGCAGAAACAGCAGAAATTGTAATGACTGACAGTTTGTGGCAACCTCTAAAACAGGGTTTCCCAAACTTTGCCATGCAAAGGACCCCAGAGAGCATTAGCTTAAGGTGTGGGACCCTCTTGCAGATTTAATTGAACAACCCCCACATTATTGTAAAACGATCTAAAGAAAAAAAAAAAAAAACAGAAACGAACATGAAACCTTGACACATGTCTATAATTAAGTAAGAGTCACTTATCTTGTTATCAATTTATTTCATTCAATGTATATTTTCAAATAGCCTCTCAACATATCTGTTTAAACCAATGTCAACTTTTAGTTTTGTATTTTTCATTTGTTACTTTTTTTTACAAAATGTCTTTTGCCTCTTAACAATCTGTAATTCACTCTCACTAGTAATACACATCAGAAGTAACAACAATGTCAAAATTTGACGGTGATTATCATCGCTTGTGATCAAAGGGAGCTTGGTTTGGTGCCAACTAGTTAGTAATTGTTGTAATTTCATTATGGTCGGCAGTAAGCAGCCACAGCTTTCTCTCCCATACATTCTTAAACCATGGAAACATGATTTTCAGCCCAGGATCTGTCTTATTTTCAGAGGGCCTGCGAGTCAGAAAATCAAAGGGCCTGTTTGCCACAAGACCTGTTAGTCAAAGAAGCAGGTCTTTAAGTCAGTATGCCTGTTAGTTAGAAAATCAGGTCTGCCAGTCAGAAGGCCCAGTAGTCAGAAAATCAGAAGATCTTTTAGTCAGAAAGCCCATTAGTCAGAAAATCAGAATCCCCGTTAGTCAGAAGGTCCGTTTGTCAGAAGGTTCATTGGTCAGAAAATCAGTAGGGCCACTAGCCAGAAGGCCTCTTAGTCTGGAGGCCCATTAGGCAGAAAATTAGATCTGTTAGACAGAAGGCCCATCAGTCAGAAAATCAGAAGCCCAGTTAGTTAGAAGGTCCGTTTGTTGGAAATCAGAAGGCCCATTTGTCAGAAGGTTCATTAGTTGGAAAATCAGTAGGGCTACTAGCCAGAAGGCCTGTTTGAAAAATAGATGGCCCTACACAGATGGCTGCATATTGTTAGTCAGAAGGTCTGTGAGTTAGAATGACCAAGCATGCTTCATGACTACAAATACACCGTGCATGTTTTGAGAATTGGCCTTCAGCGCAGTTAACTTAATGTACGAGTACAAACATGTGGAGATGACATATGATCACTGTGACCACTCATTTTAACAACCCTTTTAAGCAACAACAGGGTGTCAGAGGTCTGTTTCAGACCAAAACAACTTACCAAAAGCCAAAATGTCTCTGAAGTTGAAGCACGCCCTGTTGTCACGAGGCTTGTTAGTCAAAAGGCTTGTCAGTCAGAAAGCTCATTACTTAGAGGGCCCTTTAGTCAGGAAAAAAAAAGTTTGGATTTAGTTGATATGATTTTTTTTATCGAACTAGTGGGCCTCTTGACTGGTGGGAAATCTAGACTGTGCTTCTCTTGTACAACACAGCAGTAAGCAGATCTGGATCCAGCTTTAAGCTGCACCGTAACATTTTTTAGCATTCAACTTTTGTGCCTCTCTGAGGTGTCCAGCGCCTTCTTCAACGAAACATCCGTATTTCTGACATGGCTCCTGATGACGAGAGTCTTAAAAACTCAGCATCAGAAACTGATGAGTGACATAATGGACACTTCATCCTTTTGTCATGTTGAATGGCCTCAAATCAAAGACAAGCAGCACAACTCCACAAACTATTGTCTTAGAATTTAAAGATTAAAATCCCTAAAGTAAATCTAAGGGGCTTTTTGTTAACAGTTATAGGTTTTTATTTTAATGGCAGAGTCATGTTTCCCCTAAAAACACACTTCTAGACACTGCGTCACACGACTGTTAGCACGGCCATGGCAGGCAGCCAGACACACAATGGATGGTGCACAGAGAGAAAAAAATGTATGCATCTTGCCTTTACCTCTGAGGCCGGGACAAACAACGTCCCGTACGGGACGGGCCTTTTTTGGCTCAATTACGGGACGTCCCGGCTAATATAAAAGATAAAGATAAAGATAAGATAAAAAATACTTTATTAATCCCAGAAGGGAAGTTCATTTGGTTTGTAGCTCATCTTCCAAATATTAAAGAGTTGAAGACTCTGGTGGCTGCAGGGAGGAATGATCTTCTATATTTCTCCGTCCTACAGCGCACAGACGTGAGTCGTAATATGGGATGGTTGGCAACCCTATGCTGTGCATTCAAGAGAGTGCAGGAATAAAAAGGTAAATAAAACAAATAAACCAATAAAACAACAACAAAAAGCAATCGTCCTTCAAAATTGTGCCCCCTGAAAGGGAAGTTCCACGATGGCACAAAGTGGAGGCCTGTCAATGGTGTTCAGGAATGAAAACATCCAGCAGATGGCACTGTTTGGATCCTTGAGGCATTTAATATACTGCAGATCCATATGAACAAATCAACAGTGCATAGCTGCACACTTTCCATCTTTACACATACCCCAAACAAGCAGAAAAGATAAATAACACATTAAATAACACATATCAAACGATACTGGAAACAGGGAATTCAACCATCAGCTCACAACTTGAACAGAAAGTCAGCTTTCCATTATAAAACACAGAGTCTGACCACAATGATGAGCTGGACAGGAGCCATGGGCTGGATGCTGCACGGGGGCAGAACTTAACCACTAAGCTAATAGCCTAAAGGGGTATTAGCTTAGTGGTTAAGCTATGTGTTTGTTTATATATATATATATATATATATATATATATATATATATATATATATATATATGGGCTGTATTTGAGTGTCCTGAAGGTGAGCAGACTGTCTGGTTAGTGTTCCTCACAGCCCGGTGCTCTGAGACGTGTCAGTAATGTGTACTGTTAGTGAATCCTGGTTATGTCCTGCCAGTCATCTACCAATCAGAGCTAATGTAACCTCACTCTTTATTTATTGATAGACTCTCAAGTTTGAACAGACCACTGCAGAATAACTGCTGACTGTGGGTTGGAATGAACATTAGCACAAACAGTTTAGCTCCTGTGTTAGCCTTTAGCTTCGGACTGTATCACTCTCCAGTTCATCTTTCTTCTGTTCTTCTGTCCTTTTTCTTTTTCTGTTCAACCCAGTCAGAGATACAAAGAAATAGCATTTAGAAATGACCATATTATTGCACTGATAATCTCATTTTAAAGTGTGTATTTCAATCAGGCATATATCTAGAAACGAGACTTTCCCAAGATTACCTAAAAAGTCCTCACAGGGACTTTAAACATGTAATTTATGATGTTTATAAATGATAAAATGTCTCAACGAGTTCTTTCAAAAGCCACGTTTGTCTGGAAATCACATGAGCTAGCAAAATATTTAACAAGACTTCTACTTTTAACAACTGAGAACTGCCATCAGCAGCGGTTGTGCAGCCAGAGTCTGCGCAGTAAAGACTGTGAGGGATTCTGGGAGAATCTGAGTGGAGCCAGGTGACAAATATAATATACATTTTTTTTCTTAACTCTTCCTCCCGACATGTTTTACAATCCCCAAAAAATACACAAGAACGGCAGCTGTCAATCATCATTACACTTGACATAAAACCTTGTTTTTAACTATTTCTAATGCAAATGAAACTCTTAAGAAAAAAAGAGGACATGGATGGTATCTTCAAAACACCACAACAATCGGACATTAGAAACATTTCTACTAGGCGTACTAATTTTTAAAAGTTTGACCACAGCCCATCTGGAATGACTGGAGAACTGGATTCTTTGACCTATACTGCAGCCAGCCACTAGGGGGAGCAATTTTTTTGTGGCGACCTCACTTTGAGCTGAGGAAGAAGACATCCATTTTTTTAAATTTTGTTTTACAGTCTATGCTTTAGAACCATTAATTGTGCCAGTCTTTGGGCCAAAATGATTACACGTTATGAAAAACTGTGGCCTACATTTCCCATGATGCATCATTTTTATTGACTTCTTCATTCCACAGATGTTTTAAAATGTACATAAAACCTGCTGATGACAAAGAACTGTTGGTTCCTAAAATAACTTTTTTATAAAAAAAACATATGAGGCATGAGAGGCTTCACATTTTGTCTGCTATTTGTAGTTCTCTGCTGTGACCACTAGAGGGCAGACACAAGCTGCAGCTCTACCTGAGCTGTGCCAACCAGAAGGAGGATGTTGAAGTTCCAGCATGTTTATCTCACATCCCTGGGCTTTGCTCATCAGATCAGTTTAAATAAGTCACCCTCCCAGCTTCCTCAGCTCTCTCATGAATAAAGCTGTGGCCCTTAGTGCTGCCTCCACCGTCTCTCAGCAACGCTAGACTGCTCTCTGAAGCTTAATACACACTCACTCACACCCACAGATGCACACACACACACACAGAGCCACACGGCTCGGGTAATAGTTGCGGGTCACAACAGAAACATCATTAGAAATCCGGCTGTCAGACACTTCCTTGGATTCTAAATTGGACGATAGAGTGAGAGTGATACTGCGCAGCTGAATAATGACTCCATCGCATATTGTCTGATCTGTTAAAGAAGCCTGCGTGTCTTCTCACCTTTAAGTGTCGACTGGAAGTGAAAGCAGCCTGACTAAAACTTCCCCAGGAATCAAGTCGAGTCTGGGCTGACTGGAGGAGGAAGAGGGGCGGTGTGTGTGTGTGTGTGTGTGTGTGTGTGTGTGTGTGTGTGTGTGTGTGTGTGTGTGTGTGTGTGTGTGTGTGTGTGTGTGTGTGTGTGTGAGGTGGGGGGGTTGCTTTCTCACGGAAGTGAGAGTTTAAGAGTGCGGCAGTGGAGAGTATTTACTTTGCTGATGAATTTGTGGTTAATTGTGAGTGTTGCTGTGTATGAGTATGTGGGGGGAATGTTAATGTGCACCCTTGGGTAGGGCTGATAGAGAGGGAGACATCCCTCATTAAAGTAATTAGACCTGCAGGAGAGGATCCCCCGGCCCAGGAATAGATATACACTCCACATTCACACACACTCACACACACACACACACACACACTCACACTCACACTCAACACACACACACCGTAGACAGGAATGCATTCCCACACAAAACCACACACATCAACGAACCTAATCCCGTTCTAATTTTAAAAATGGAGCTTTGCATCAGACCCTTGAACATGAAACCCTGAAGATGCCTGAAAATAACACACCCAGATCTTCAGGAAGAGAAATCAGACATTTGATATGCTGTGTGCAGACTTCTGTTTCTAATGATTCAAATGTGTGGCTACATGACCCTACATCTGACCAGCACAAACTTTAAAATCAAGGATAGATAAATAAAAACTAAAGGTATTGGTATAAGAGAAATTGATGTCTGACCTATTTTTGTCTCATTAAAAGTCAAAAGTTCACTCCTACTACCCACTTTGGTGGGTTGATTTATTTAATTGTAGTTTTCTGAAATGGCACCTTTGATACTAAACCTTTTGCAATGTGAGACTACGACACTACAACTCCCATGAACACTGCCTGCACGCAGTGTTTGCTCATTGGTCCATTCGTGAAGCCTTTTGCTGACGACACTGCTGACTGATGCTACGTTCCATTTGTACTCAGAAGTCGGAATGTCTGAGTTACGGTGGGAACGCCTAACTGGAATGCCCCCCTAAGTTCAGAATTTTCAACTTGTAAGTTGGAGCACCCACACCACCCGAGTTTCCATGGGAAATTCCAAGTTGAGGGGTAAACAGTGATTAACCGCTTGTTATATTCTTTTTATTTCAGAATTTTTGACCAGTGTTTGTCGTTATAAAACAGATGTTTGTTTAAAGAAATACTGCTGTTATGGCAAGTTTTTCCCGACTTGGCAACTGGAACGCTTAAACTCGGAAATGACATCATTCCGACTCCTGACTTCCCAGTTCTGATCACAAATGGAACGCACCATGAGGGTTGTCCATCTACAGTTTGGACAGCCTGTCAGTGCCTGGTGTTAAGTGCCTGATAACATGACTTAAAGAAATTAACGTTCACTCACATCTCCTTTGCTCTCCGTTGCAGCCATCATTTTTTCTTTTGGAGTCACAAACTGGAGTCAAACTCCTTTAACTTTTTAAAAGTGAGGACTTTTATCGGATGGAGGTCATTTAAGCTCACACTGCAATGGTCTAAAGGACAACACTCACAGTAGAGCATAGGGGAAATGAGAGGAGCTCATGAAGAGAAAAGAAAGTGAAACTTTACTATGGACACGGATATGAAATGCTATAAAAACACATTTAATCCTCTTAGTATACAAATACTGACTTATCAAAAATATAAAAATATAAAATATATGGAAATACTGTAATCAATCACTCTAACTTACAACACAGAGAAATTTATAGTTTGGTGAATACAGCTCTTTACTTTATGACGGAAAATGAACTAATGTAAATAAATAATCAAGCAGTGTCTCTTGCATTTTTTTAAAGTTTTTTTTTAATTTTAGGTTTATGTTCTATACCTCTTAACCACTTTTGTTGTATGCAATAATAAACTACTCTATTTATAACTTTGTCTTAATAGACAACCTTACAGACAACCTTCTCAAAGCTGAATACCTGACAATGAGCTGTGGAGCTAAACATGTATGTCGTCTTGATTTGAGTTTGCATGGAGGTCATTAACATTTAAAAAGTTTTTCAATCTAGTTCAAAGTTAGCATGCCATGATCTGCTTTAATCATATTAAACATAATTTTCTAACATTAAACATGAACATTGTGGCTTGGGAAAATGCTGAGTGGCTGTAACTCTGGGAAACCACTAGCCACACTGTCTGGTGAGCAAAAAAGTTAATGTCATACCCTGTCCCTTTTTAAATTTCACACCCAGTTCTTCAGCTCTTCAAAGTATGCAGCTCCTGACTTGAAAGATTCTTGAATGAGAAACGTTTGTATGTTGAAATGTTGAGAACCAGTCATTCTGCAGCTGGGATGAACCTTTCATACATACTGAAGTGATGGCAGGATGTTCTGTTTTTCTTAGAACTGTCTGCCTAAACTCTGCCTCAGCGTGTACAAACAAGCATAACTGCAGGATACAGCAACAGTGCAGGTCTATGAGCTTCAAACTTCCACAGATCACACACAACAAGTGGCTCCATTCGTCTTTCATGAATTGCTTTCCACCTTTGAACTCTGTTGACAAAGTCCTTTTTTTAGAGAGATGAGTTTAGTAACATGAAATAAGCCACAGGCAACGTAGATCTGCACAGACAATCTGCTTGTTGGCATGGGCAGGTTAAATGTGACAGTGAAGTGTGAGTGAAGTGGTGGGAGGTGTAACAGACTGAGGAAAGGCTGAGAAAACTGTCAATTCACTTTCTCTGCATGTTTTGGGTTATGTTGTTTAGTTTGGAGTTAGAGAAGCCTGATGTTGTTTTCTCATGCTTCCCGGTGTCATCCTAACAATGGGATAAACTACTGGTACTGGACTGGTATCCGGTACCAAAGCTACTGAAAGCCTGATAAACTGTCAGGCAGCCCTACTGATTTGGTCTAAATTCATTATTTCGTAGTCAATATGCGAAAACTTGTGAAACTGGCCAAAAATTCCCAACTGTCCTACTGATAGAAGAACATTTCTCAGTATGCAACAGACCAGTCTACCTGGCATACTGTTTACCACAATGCACGGCATTAACTCTCTACTGGAATAAGTCGGCATTATTACTACAGTACAACAACTAGTGATGTGATGTTCATGAACAAATTGTCCAAAACAAACAAGTCATCTGGGTGAACAAACCAAATTAGAATAACCAGTTTACATGTATGAGCAGACAGGTTTATTCCGATTGACACCGCAACATGCCAACAACATCACGCATGATGCAATGTGTGTCATTTACACTTCTTCCTGTATCCATAGCAACAACAGCAACAACAGCAGCAGCAGCAGCAGCAGCAGCAACAGCAGCACAGCAGCCTTTCTGTACTCAAAAGACCAAACATGAGCAGTACACAAATTAGTGCCCCTTAGAATAGAATAGAATAGAATAGAATAGAATAGAATAGAATAGAATAGAATAGAATATTCTTTATTTATCCCTGAGGGGAAATTCAAGAGGAGTCACAGCAGCAATCAAGAAAACAAAAGTAAGAAAGTGTATAGAAAGTGCAAAAAGCTCCATGAGAGAACAGATGCTGACAGCTTTCCATCATCGTCCAGTTCAGCCAGTCTCCACCTCCACAAGGTCCAGGACTGAGCTTCTTCAGCAGTCTGTTAAGTCTCTGTCTCCTGGATCCTGTCTGCTCACAGCAGGTGAAGCTCTTCCAATGTGGCGTTGGTGTCTGGTGTCTTCTGGTATTCTCTCTGCTGCTGGGTTAGCCCGGCTAGCTCGTCCATCTTATTGGAGATAGATCTTACATCCCCAATAACGATGGATGGAAGGACAGGTCCATGTCGTCACTTCTTAGCTCACACCTCAGAACCAGCACATTGTCCTCACCTCCTTCTCCTCACCTTGTGGGGAAACATCAGGCCTAGCACAAGTTAGCATTGACATGTTACAGGCTGCTAAGAGCTGATTTCAAATGTAAACAATGTGGCCATGGTTACATGTAGGATCTCCAGACAAACACAGGAGCAAAAATAGTAAAAATATCGCTGAGGCCACAAAAAGTTTGGTGTCCATGACCAACAAATGAGCCACACAAAGTAATAACCCACTCCAAATACAAAGTGATGAAAAGAGACCAAAAAATGACAAGAAATGGACAAAGAAGAGAGCTGCTGTAACAGGCAGCTACAACCAACAGGGTGGTGCCTTGCAAGGATAGTGTGTACATGACCAAATATTTGGGTTAGAAAAGGAGTAATGTCCAGATGTATCTATGGTTTGTTTCATACATTTAGAATAAAGAAAAAAAACCTTCACCCGTAGCTCCACTTTCTGAAACGGAAAACCAGAGCAGAATACTAAAAAACAAAACTAACAGAATGGTCATAATACATACTACATGCAAAAGCAGTAGGCAGCATGCAGTGGCCACATCATACTACATTCACATATAGTATGTAGTAGGTGTTTTGGAAAAGAGTCTCTGCCACCTCTCTGGGGAGAGCAGCAAACACACCTGTGCTGGCTGGGGAATCCACACAGGTGGAGTCCATAACGGCTCAGCAGCCCCCAACAAACAGGAGGAGAGCTCAGTGCTCTGTTTGTGTACCCAGCCTGTGGACCCTGCTGTCTTGTTCCCTGCGTAAAGTGAATCTAATTTAAGTTTGAGTTTTTTAAGTAGTTGAGCTTTAAATTCAACCAGGTAAATATGAGCAGGATATATGTGGAAACACCTGAAAGAGTTCATTTATATTGTCTTTTCTCTTGTGTGAACTTTAGAACCACTACTGCAGCAGCAAAATGATAACCAATCAGCCAAAATAAAGCCTATAAAAATAGATCCTGCCATCTCCTTGCCACTCATTTCTCACCTCATCTTCAGTCTGTGAGCTCCAGCCCTCAAGTAAATTGACACAAACCCTACACTGCAAATTATCTGGCACCAGCCAAGATCTTAATTCTTAGATTTAGACATGTCAGATATTTAACCTTGTTTTATTTTATTAATCAATTTATTTATCTATTGTTTCTACCTTTGGGTTTAAACCTAATCAAGCCTGAGCATGTCTTGTTTATTGTAATTTGTCAGGGGATCTTCAAAATCTGGAAAAAAATAAAAAATAAAAAAACGTTTAATAAACTAGATTGGATTCCTAACCAAAAATGTCATCAAACTAAAATTTGTTCTAAGGGTATGACCAATTAAATTTGTCAGAGCTGTAAAACATGTAGGAGATACACGAACCAAACCACATCTCCTGAGACAGTCAGACATACAAGACCCTATTTATTTGCAATAGCAAAAATAAACAAACAAAAACCCAGAGAGAACTATCTTTGAAGCATTCTAACGCTGAAAGTAGCTCTTAGTGATGTCATTCTGAAAAAAATTTAAGAATTCTAAGAATTTTCTCAGAATTTTCCTTTGGCAAGCTAAAAGTTGTTCACAAAGCGTTTTAGGCCTTGAGCCTCAAACACACCATATGAGTCTGTGGTCCAGCACCACTTGGTTGTGTGTGGATTGCATTTGTCAACTCCCACCTGCTGTGTGTTCAGTCCAGTAAGTCGTATGACTGACCGACAGCTGGATTCACAGACCGAGGAGTTCCCATGTTCCCCCTTCTATTGATAAGTCATGTTGGGCTGTAAAACTTTAAACCTGTTGAACCTTGCTCCACTTATTATGTCTGTTTGTTGTAGGAGATAGATATGATCTGGTTTCGACAGTTTGTTTTATTTTGAAAGTTACTGTGTACTTATAGGTAGTTCCCATGCATGACTTCCTGTCCTGTTCAATCTTCCCTCCTCTGAATTTATGTGTCAAAGCCAAGTTGCAACCTCAGGTCTAAGAATATGAGACACTGCTGAAGTGCTAAAACCTGCTGTTTCTTGAGCGTCTGCTTAAGGCTGGCTCTGGAAGTACCAAAAGTCAGATGCACACCAAGCCAAAAAAAGCTGTTTTTAACCTATTTACAGCCTGGTTCAAAAAATGTTTCCAGTCTGAGTCGCTAATTTTACAATCAGCACACACTGTACGGGGCGTGGATTTTTTAAAAACTCTGCGGCTCAGAGAATATTTAGATTGCGAGCTTGCTGGATAAGAGGCTTTAAAACTGTACTTGAAGCCCTTGCCTCTACCAATATGGCCGCTGTAGCCGGTGTGCTTCATTTTCTGTTTCAGAAACAGACAGGTGACGTTGGGGAGATTATGTCCATGTTTTATACAGTCTATGGCCACAGCCCAGGGGTCTGGAAAAAATAGGATGGCTGTGTATTACCTGCGACTTGCTGGACCAGCCAAGCAGCTGGACCACAACAGCTTGAACGGAAACCTAGATGGTGATGGAGCTGAACTGGGCCAGAGACACATTATAATTTTATAATTGATGTCCCCTTATAAAGTTTCGTAACTGTAAAATATGAGTAAAAGATCAACTCTTGTGGACATTATTCACTAAAGCACCCTTCCTGTGACCTTCTGCTGGTTAAAAGAAGTCAGCTGGCACTAGTGGTTGGACTTGTTCCTGGAAGTATCCATATTTGACAGCCTAAAATACAAATAGTCAACACTGTTTTATTTTATTATCTATTCTAATCAATAATGAATGACTTGGCTGCTCTGGGTGCATTTATTTAGTTTTATCTTTAAAGGTTCAGTGACACAGTTTTAACTCTGAGTTTCTGTCTCTATGACTGACCACACAGTAACTCAGCCCGACTAACACCCGTCAGGTCGTATCTGGACAGCTCACACCCTGCAGAGAGGTCGACAGTTTTGGGTGGGGGCCCGTTCAGTGGGACTTTGATCACAGCTGTATTATAGAGATTAGAGGGAGGTAAACATGAGTCTGTACTGGAAACAGAGGGAATCATGGGAGAAGGAGAACAACAGAGCTAATTAGTCAAGAGGAGCTGACAGGGCCTGGCCAAGTGGCTGTGAGCCAGCCGGTGAGGAGGGGCCACGCTGAGGGCGCCGCCATCAGGCTTTCACTGGCTTATTGGTTTGCAGGTGTGAGGTTCTTCATTAAGTATCAGAGTCTGCAGCTGATCATCGACTGCTGGGCGATCACATGGTCCCATGAAGTGATGATTTGACTGTTCGTAGTTTCATTTCATGATAAGCTGTTTTTCATTCATGCATTAAACAAAAGCCTCAAAAATCAGGTTTCTTAAATAAGAATAATGTCTAAATATGAAAAACACAATGAGAACAAAGAGAAAGAGGTGTAAATTTTTGGGTATTTTCACAAGCTGTACTGAGACCAGATTGCATGAGAAATACACACCCAGCCAAACACAAAACATCAGAAGTTAGAACAGATTCAGTGTCATAATGAAAGGTACAGAAACATACTCAGATGCAGCTCTTTAAAAATCCACCTGGGAAGAAGTGAGTGCTTAAAGTTCTAATCAGTTTTTTTTTTTTAAAGACATACAGCAGCCTGTAAAAACAGAGAGAGACTGGCAGACAGGCTGGCAGGAGGCAGACAGTCAGAGTGGGAGATAAGCAAGAAAAGCTGGTGTAATTAATCTGAATGTAAAAGGCGCTGCAGACCAGCCCGTCAGATAAAACCCCTTTGTTATCGTAGCTGCTGCTCCTGCTGAGGACTGAAGCTTCTACTGATACTACACACTGTCTCACATCCTGTCACAGAGTATGACAGCCACCAAACATCATACAACAGTGATGGGTGTAAGCAAACATCTGGCAGAAGTGAGATGATGATAATCATGATGTGTGTTGTGGGAGTGAGTTCCAAAGGCAGATACAGCTCTGTCCCCCCAGGTCTGGTGCTTGGTCCTGGGATGGTCTAGAGCAGTGGTCCCCAAACTACGGCCCGGGGGCTGGATATGGCCCGCCTCCTTGTTATGCCCGGCCCCCTGAACAATACCAGAGGTGCATTATGATTTTTTTTTCAGTCTGGCCGCATGATCGAGACTTACACATGCATTGAAAGTAACTTTCTATTCCACCCTTCTGCAGTTTGTGCCCTATCTGAAACCCCTCCCTTAAAAAAATCCTGTTTTACAATAATACTGGTAGTAAAATGTATTATGCTGGTCGGTGTTGTATCACTTAGTTTGGTTTCTTAGCCTGGTTGCTTTCTGGTTTTCACAGTGAAGTTAATGAGAGTGAGCTGCAAACAGTGGTGTCTACAAGAAAGTAAATATTTCATGGTCTTTTTTTCTTTAAAAAACCTCAAAAAGGGTTATTTAGTCATCATTTATTTCATCAATAGTGTTATATATTGCATTAATAGTGTTATTCTTTATTTTCTGATTTTTTTTTCCTATCAAGATCCCAGAAAGGGTTATTAATATTTGGTTATGTGTGGCTTTATGGGAAACTGTTTGGACACCTCTGCGATCATCACACTTTTTTAAAAACTGACCCTGGCCCCCCTTCAGAGAAGGGAAAAGTTGTTTGGCCCTGATGGGAAAAAGTTTGAGGACCCCTGGTCTAGAGGTTTGCATCTGAGGAGGAGGAGGTACAGGAAGAGTGTAGGGGTGGAGCAAATCCTTGAGGTCTGGTTGTGGAGTAATTTATGGGTGAGTAGGAGAATTTTTGAGTTTGATGGGATAGGGAGCCAGGGGAGGTTTTGAAGATCAGAGGTGATATGGTAGCAGGTAAGGGTGAAGAGCTGAGGGTGGAAAGGTTTTGAATCCACTGAAGTTTACTAAGAAGGTTTGAGGTTTTGCTGTAAACAGTGATGCCGGTAACGCACTACTAAGTAACACGTTACTCTGATTTCACCACTTTTTTCAGTAACGAGTAATCTAACGCGTTACTATTACCAAACCAGTAATCAGATTAAAGTTACTTATTCAACTCACTGTGCATTACTTTTCTTTTCATTTTTCATGTAAAAATCTAAATGCTTTTTTCTTGTCTCGGGGATTGACGGGAGTCGCGTGTTCATCAGGTTTTCAGGATGAGGACAACTCACAAGTAACAGCAGCCAGTGACACAAAGGTAAACAGAGGAGGGAGAGAAGAGATGTTCATTTTCTAGATGGAAACACAGTCACTGTTTTGAGTTTGTGTCAGCTAAAGATGATAATATTATGGTTCGTTGTTCACTCTGTGCTGCCAGTTTGCTTAAGATTTTTGACTCAAACATCTCTAGTTCTCATCTCTAGTTCTAAGGCTCTAGTTCTCATCGTGTCTCTTCATCCTGGCAGACTACCTGCGTTTGTTTATATCTGGCACGCCATGTGCGCGGACTGATACACTAAGCGGCGAGAGCCTCGTAGCCAGCTGTGGCTCTGCAGCGGAGGTAGCGCCGTTTTACGACACGATGAGAACTAGAGCCTTATTTAGCGGTGTTTTTGTGTGAAGGTAACGCGCTGAAAATTCTGTAAATAAAGCGTGAATGCAGAGCGATATCAGAATTTTTCGGTGAGAGTCCATTTATTTGTGTTTTTGGTCAAGTAAAATATGTCCCCGTCTGAGTGCAGAGGAAACCAGCAGAGGAGCAGGGAGGGGGTGTGTGGTGTGAGCGCTCTGGGCTTCTGCTGCACAAAAACACTGCTGTAGGGGTAATTTCTGCCCTAAACCTTGTGATAGGACCCAACTTGTTCCATCCCGGAATATCACTTTAACATTGTTTATTCCATCAGTGTTTGAATCAAATATAAGTTGAAGTTCATAATGTGAATATTATAAACAGTAGGTTATTTGAGTCAATTTTACCCCCCTTAAAATAAGAGTCCCCCTTCCACCAGCTTAGCAGCAAAGCTGCTAAAAACATAAAGGGACACATGTTAAAGAATGCAAAACCAACATGAAGCACATTCCTGGGACAGTGTTTGCTCACACCACCTGTAGGATCACCCAGAGGAGCTTCTGGAGGCCTGCCATGGGAGAGTGGTGGCTGAGGCAGAGACTATCTTTAAGACCGGGGAGGAGGATGACCAGGTAGCCAGAGCAGCCAGGGCCGAGGAGGATTGCAAGTGGAATAAATGCTTGGTTTGTTTAAAAGCTATGGGAATGTAAGCTTCAATGAAGTGATCTTTACTCCAGGTATGGTCTTCAGGCGTTGGATATCATCCTTTAGCAGTGAGTTCTGCAGTTTGCAATCCACACACACAGACATGGCTTACTCCGACTCCCAAATGCTGATAGATGTGGTAGAGAAACCAGTGATCAAGGACTTGATTGCTAAATATTTCACCCCAGAGAGGAGGTCAAAAAATGAGTGTCTCCAAAATGAAAATTTTTAAGCTGCGTGTAAATCTGATTGAGAAAGTTAGGCCCCGTTTACACGGAGACTCCCGCAAAGTTTCTTCCTTTGCGTTTCCAAAAGCCACCGCGTTTACATGAGGACGGTGTGAAAACGATCCGCGTTCATATGACTCCAGGAGGACAAGTCACTTCTTCTGTTCTTTCTTTTTCTGCCGTTTTGTTGTGTGAGACGGTCGGCAATCCAACCATAACGTGCATTACCGCCACCTACTGGACCGGAATGGCTCAACTGGAAATGTGGCTAAGCGCGCAGCCTTCACCTGAAACTGCGAGTGCGCATGCGGTGACGTCAGCGTTTCACTCTGAAACGCTCTGCTCTGCGTTTACACGAGGCTGGATGGAGGAGCGGATTCAGATCTTTCCACTCTGGGGAGCGTTTTCAAAAGTTTGCGTTTTCACTGAAAACGCAATGGGGTCTCATCTAAACAGAAGGCCAAAATGCAACGAAATGTTTGCAGAATCGACCGTTTTCGGCGTCATGTAATCGGGGCCTTAGTTTCTATCCTGTAAGACAGAGCAGTGTACAGGAAACAGGAAGTGTTCTGCAAATTGAGTCTCACAAGTCAAGATTTTATTCAAGTTAAGCACAACTCCAGTTAAAATGTATACAACAAGTAGCTGGCTGTACTTCATCAATGAAATATCTCTTTGATTTTGTGAAAACATGTAATGGAAATGCAGCTTATGTTTCCAGCACCGCTGCTGCTGCTGTTGTTGTTGGACATGTTTAACTAATTAGAGCTCCACCATCATCACTACAACGACTTCTGAAACGAGGAACAGCATTAAGAATACAACAGGCTTTAAGCCCAGCACAGAGCTTAGTCCTCCCACTCGTGGCTGCTTTTCACCAGTGTCAGCAGCTCTGCCTGATCCTCACCTGCTGTGGCGGATAAAGGAGTGGGTTCACTGCATATGAAAAGATTCATACATATTGAAACCACAGCAGGTCTGATCCCGCCCTCATTCATAATCCATATTTCTTAAGAGCAGCAAGAACAACATACCTTTCAGCTCAGCTTTGGCATTCATTACGATACATTCTCCAACTGTTGGTCTGGAGCTGACTGAAAGCAGAATATCCTTCTAAGAAATAAAGCAGTGTGGCCTGTGTATAATGTGCTTTTACATGGCAGCTCGGAGGCTTTTGGTACCATGGAGGTTTTTTCAATGGACAGAAGGATAAGGTCAGACGACGGGGACGTAGACTGGGGTGTGAATAGAGGCTCAGTGGTTCAGTTGTCGGGCTCTGCTGCCACATGAATAGCCCGGCTCTTGCTTCCCTCATGCTTGGCATTAGAAGGGTTATAAATGATTTTTTTATTACTTTTTAAACCATACACTGAACATCTTTTCATATCCTCTACCAATAAACAAGAGGCACAGAGAGGAGCAGGAGTTTAAAGGAACCATGATTTACATCAGGCAGTGGACCAGGTAGTTCAGATGTCTCTATGTGACTCATCAGTTTAATAAACCATATTAACATACGGTCGTTCTCAGTCACCAATCAGGTTTCCATCTTTGAGGCAGAAAAATAAAGGACACACTTAGCAGTAGGGTGGGTGGAGGTGTAATGGCTCAACCAACAATGGCCTAGTGGGGCACCAGTTGTGGTAATGTATTAGTTTAAGTTTTGCCCTGCAAGTTTTAGTGACTGTTTATGTCAATAAGTAAGAATTTTAAAATATATATTTTTAGAATTTATTCTGTCATGTCTGTTCTTTTGTTGTTTTCTCTAAAAACATAAACGATATACTTATCAGTATTATACTGATGTTTTTTTCATGTTGTATCAATGTGTTAATGAGAAATAACCCATATAAGAAAAAGTAAAACACTATGGTAGCCTAAACATAATTTGTCCTGATTTTGCAGTACTATACTTCTGATTTCCTATGGCTTTCTCTTAATGATGAGCACTTATTCCACGCTTTTAATCAATAAACCTTCTGTTTAGTAGGTGGAAGTGAGCTCATGTTGAATTCGGGCAGAATGGTGCTTTGTTCAAGGCAAACTAGAAATACCAGATCAATTGCATCCCTAGTTGTTTTAAATTAAATACAAGGTTTAAGTGTGAAACACAAGACATTTTTGTATTTTACAGGACAGGTAAGAACCCTAGTCACCACATACTTTAAGTTCCTGCATTACGACAGGAAGAATAGTTTGTGCTTTCTGTCATGACACATTCGTCAACATTAAGGGTAATTATAGAGAAAAGTAAATGCTTGAACGTAACTGCTTTATAAATAATAACATGCAATTATTTATCTGTCCACCAATAAATTAAATGTTAAAGATATGAACAGAAGGTTATCTTTGAAGTATATATTTTTCCTTATGCCTGCCCAAATGTTTACTCTGTATTGTCTACATATCTTCATTGTCCCTCAAAACTAAAACATAAACACACAAATTAAAATGTTATGTCTTATCAAGCTGTTCTACACAGAGCTCAATGTTTCCGTACATCTTCGGCAGGTGACGTATTTATATACATCAGGTGCCGCAATGCATTATGGGGTGTCCTTTCTCCTTTCCTTTTGTAAAGGATGGTTCAGTATTTCCTAAGCTAAAGGAGCTAATAAAGGAAGCAACGGCCTTCCTTTCCTTAACGTTTGGAGATTTCGAACAGCCTTTATCATGGCCGATGCTGAAATACTTTCGGGTCATTCTTTCAGTAAGGAAGGTTCCTTACCAAAAAGGAGTTTTCG
The DNA here is from genome assembly GCF_033239565.1 of Halichoeres trimaculatus. NCBI lineage: Eukaryota > Metazoa > Chordata > Actinopteri > Labriformes > Labridae > Halichoeres > Halichoeres trimaculatus. The sequence goes on from NW_027437183.1 coordinate 34,602,842, forward strand.
AACGCACCCTTTATACACAGGGGAGTGATCAACACAGGTGTGAAACAAGACACAGGTGAAACACATGAGGAGCAATCAACAAGGAGGGAAACACAAGAATAGAATAGAATAGAATAGAATAGAATAGAATAGAATAGAATAGAATAGAAAATACTTTATTTATCCCCGAGAAAGAACAAAGATTAACACCAGACAAAAATCACTGATATAAACCAAGAAGCTCAAATACACAAATACAGAATAATACAAAACCCAGCTGAAAACCCAAACCATGACACTTTCCAGCATTTGTGAAGACTGTGCTTTTGGCGTTGACTGGTCTGAATCAGTAATGTTTCTCCAGAATGAAGACACAATTTCCCATGAGCACCATCATCCACTGTTGTAAGGATGGGACCTTTGTGACTCAACTTGACTTGACTTGCCCACAGCAGAAAAACTTGAGACTTGCTTGAGACTTGGACCAAATGACTTGCTACTCGCTTCGGACTCTAATCAGAGGGACTCGTGCAATTGTCTACTATTCTCTCTGCTAACCTAGGGGACATTTAGTCAGCGCTGTGACAGGATTCATGTTCTCCAGTGAAAATCCGACCACATCACAGATTCTGAGAAAAGGATGTAGAAACAACTGATTTCTGCACTGATAAGCTCATGATGTGGCAGATTTTGAGATGAGGTAAGTCAGAATTGAGAATATTTGGAGGGAGGGAGATTCAGAGAATTGGGATTGTGGTGTATAACTTAACAAGGTGTGGGACCTGGTCTTGGTGATGGGGCTCATAGTAGGGAGGTTAAGCCCCCAAAATAAGCTTTTGACTTCAAGTCATGGTCATAGCTCTTTGGGATGAAAGTACCTAAAGATCATAGAAATTAATTTACCCAATGACACAAATGAGTGTATCTCTGCTGCTGGTGTAGCTACAATGACAAATTTGGTGTCAACATGTTCCTTTTGGGGGGCAAAGAATCCAGTATAAAAGGTCTCAAGGTTCAAAAACCAACATTAGTCCCCTTACATTAAGAACTGAGAGGTAAATATTTGAGGTATAAATTTCATAAATTTGTGTTATCAGAGTGACTTTACTTATCTTGTCTGTGTAAAACTCAAACATTTTGTATTTAAGCAGTGGAGCTACTTCTGTACTTTACATTTGTTCAAAGTAGCATGAGATTTCATCCAGTTAAGAGTAGCAGATCAGTTTATATCCAAACCATGTGATCTTACTTGTGTGTTAGGATACATTTATTTCTACAGTCCTGAGGTACTTTCATACCAAAGGGGAGCTTTGCATCTGGACATAAAGTGAAAAGTCACTCAAGCTTCCTAAAAAAAGTTTCATCTGGATCAGAATGATTTGGATAGGATTAAATCTCAAATTTGGGTATTTCAAAAGCAGAGATGGAACACGGATTCTAAACAAAAAATAAATAAAATAAAGAATTCTTTTATGGTAATCATATCCTGTCCAGAATCCAGATCAAATGTGGATTTTGGGTATTTCAAAACTGTCAGGTGGAGATCAGGATGGGTTTGGTACTAAAAATCAGGATCATCCTGATCCCACTGGAAGAGTGGATTCAAGGTGGGTTGTACAGACATGCAGGACACGTGACACATGTTTAATCCTGCTTTTTTTTTTTTTTTTTCTCTGAGGACAAAGTTCACTGCGTGTGGTTTTAGTCTGCCACATAGCACACACAGACACGGCTGTGACTTCACAGTAGTGACGGAGAGTTTGGTTCTTTCAGAGAGCTGGTTTTATTGGCACAGCTCCGAAAGAGGAGCTGGCTCTTTAGACTCCCAAACAGCTCTTAATGTAGTATTCTTAATTGTAGCCTTAAATTTTGACCGTACCTGCCAAAATGAGTCATCTGTGTATTAATAAACTCTTCTACATTCAGTGTTTTGATGAGTGACCTCATTATTGCCCCATTTTGTTCATTTTTTCCATTATAAAATCAGGCATTCTAACTTTTCTTTAATATTTTGACCAAACCTTTTTCAACAATAGCTAAATAAATAAATAAATAAATAAATAAATAAATAAATAAATAACACTACACAGAAAGAACGGAACCAGAGGAGCAGAAACAGTACTACCATTATGGTGCATTCTGCACTTTTTGAACCACACAGTTGTTTCCCTGCAGAAAAGCTTCTGGATAAAAATTCATGAAAACTTTTCTTTGATGTGGTTGTAAAGTGCGCCTCCTGGATTACAGCATTATATTTTAAACTCAGAACTTGAAGAGAAAAATCAGAGATGATTCACTTAAACCAAGCAGAGCATCAGTCTTTATACATCAGCTCAATGTTTCCGTCTCTTCTCAGCTCACTGTTACCTGTTCGTCCTGTCAGCGCGAGGAGAGACGAACTCTTCCAGCTGCTCCTCATGCAGTTGTATGTAGAGTATGAGTGAGCATACTGTATACGCAGGGATGTATACTGAGAGTGTGTGTGTGTGTATTTCTTTACGTGAGTGACAGAGAGCTGATTACCAGACTGGTGAGCAGAAAAAAAACCACACACACCCTGAAAAACACACTGCATGCAAATGCGTTTGTCACTCTGACAGTATGTCTCAATTAAGGCCTGAAAAGCCGAGCAGAGCCGGTCTGAGCTGCCAGCCTCACTGACCCCCCCCAAACACACACACATACACACACACACACAAATTACATCCACACACTTCCTTAAAGCGAGGCAAAGAACTGAAAAGAACAAAGAAGAAAAAGGGAAACTGGAGGGAAGGCGAAAGAGGAAGCCTTCAGTGGCGTGACAGCAGGGGAAATTCTTGAGAGGAGTCTTTTTTGGTAAATTGACAAGCGGAGAACCGCGGCGTAATGAAAAGAGCGGCTGGAGCACTGATGTCAGTGCTAAGCGTAATGACAACAATAATGGCAAACAATAAACACTCAGATCCGACATCCCACCGCAGCCTTCCCACATGGATGATGGCTGCTGTGGAGCAACTCTCCACTGGGGCCAGGTATTTTGTGCAAAACACACACACATACACACACAAGCACACACATGCTTGCAAACATAAATGCAGAAAATCCCATCACACACACTCTTGCAGGACACACATAATGTATAGGCAAACTGTAGACACACAAGTTAGCACCAAACACAGCAAGTGCATTAGTCTGAAGATAATTGGCCTCACACATTCTGTGCAGTCACAGCCGAACACACACACCCACACATACACACACACACTACACAACTCTGCACAAAGATGTACCATAAAAATAATTTCCTGCTTACACACACACAATCCTACTATATGCACATATACACACACAATTACACAGACTGAACATGCAACAGAGAGCGCACTTAAAAATGTCACTGGATGCAGCAACACACACCTAGAATACACATAAAACAGAGATAAACTGATGCAGTCTAACTGCTGCACACACACACACACACACACACACACACACACACACACACACACACACACACACACACACACACACACACACACACACACACACACACAGGCACTCTCTCCAGCGCCACACCAGCAGCGAGCTGATGGCAAGAAGAGGCTGATGATGGCTGATGTGGTGGAGGCTGGCTGGGTAGCCGTTTAATTAATCTCCAGACAGACAGTGGCATCAGAGGGAGGATGGGAGGAGGAGAGGAGGAGAGGAGAAGGAGAGAGGAAATAAAGATGGAGACAGAAGCAGCGACAGGCACACAAAAGCAGTGTCTGTCTTTCTGTCAGGCCGCAGGACACATCATGAGACTCACTGCAGGAGTCTCCAAAACCAGCCTCACACTGAGTCTCAGGCCTGTCTCGGGCTCACTGCAACTGTCCAAGTGTCGCTTTATGGAACGTGGAGGAACGGGTTGAAGTGTGAGGAGCGGCTGGATGTGCTGTGTGGGGTGTTTGGGGGTCCATGGATCCAAAATTCAGCATCAGTGAATTCCCATCTGGAACAACTGTAGAGCACAACACGATGATCGTGATCAGCAGCAAAATACAATAAAAACAGCATCACTCCATTACCCCTAAAGTACGTCTATAACTTAACATGAATAACAGCCTAAACTCCACACATGAAATTATGAATTAAGTTAACATGAAGTTATCTTTATTACATGAAGGCAGATGGCAATGTGAGAAACTAAAATGGACCAATGACCAAGTCTCGCCCTCAAACACGATGAGCCAATCACAGCGCTTAGAGCCATTCCTATACACTCAGGTTGTGTCCAAAATCATTCACTCATTCCCTACTCACCGCATAGTGAATTAGAAGTAGTGGGCTATATAATCCACTCAATCGGCTAAATTAAGAACAACATTTCGGACACTACTCAATCACTCACCAGCCACTGACAGTAACGTAATTATTCTCGCATCGCTCACGGATGGCTGGAGATTAACAGTTATTATTTTTCTGAAACACTACAAAAGGGTATTTATTTCAGCATCGACTAATATTAAACTTAGCTTACTTTCCACAACAGCCAAATATTCTATAAACATTTATTACACATTATTCTTTAAATAAATAAGCCATTTGTTTGCGCAGCAACTTGTGCCGTGGTTGAGAATTATGGTTCAGCGGCTACGTCCGTGTTGTTTGTTTCTCTGCTTGAAGTTGTAAGATGCGCTTGTCCGAGAGTTAAACAGAGAGCTAAGTGTTATTCTCTGACAGTTTTTAATGATGTTTCATGTTATCAGTAATCATTAATCATGTTATCAGCCAATTCTTCTGTTTGAGCAGCAATGCATGATGGTATATAGTGCTCACGTAGTAAGCATCGCGAATACACTACTTTTCAACATGCAGTTTGGGATACATTAAGTGGACTATATAGTGAATGACCATGCTCACTCAGATTTCAGACAGCACTAAAAAATGACCTAATTACTACATAGTGTACTATATTTTTATATATACTATATATATATATATATATATATATATATATATATATATATATATATATATCCATCCATCCATCCATCTTCTTCCGCTTATCCGGGGTCGGGTCGCGGGGGCAGCAGCTTAAGCAGGGAAGCCCAGACTTCCCTCTCCTTAGCCACTTCGGCCAGCTCTTCCGGGGGGATCCCAAGACGTTCCCAGGCCAGCCGAGAGACGTAGTCTCCCCAGCGTGTCCTGGGTCTGCCCCGGGGTCTCCTCCCGGTGGGACGTGCCCTGAACACCTCACCAGGGAGGCGTCCGGGAGGCATCCGTACCAGATGCCCAAGCCACCTCATCTGGCTCCTCTCAACGCGGAGGAGCAGCGGCTCTACTCCAAGCTCCTCCCGAATAGCCGAGCTTCTCACCCTATCTCTAAGGGAGAGCCCGGCCACCCTACGAAGGAAGCTCATTTCGGCCGCTTGTACCCGCGATCTTGTTCTTTCGGTCACTACCCAAAGCTCATGACCATAGGTGAGGGTGGGAACGAAGATCGACCGGTAAACAGAGAGCTTTGCCTTCCGGCTCAGCTCCCTCTTCACCACGACAGACCTGTGCAGAGTCCGCATTACTGCAGACGCTGCACCGATCCGCCTGTCGATCTCTCGCTCCATCCTTCCCTCACTCGCGAACAAGACCCCGAGATACTTAAACTCCTCCACTTGGGGCAGGATCTCGTCCCCGACCTGAAGAGGGCACTCCACCCTTTTCCGGCTGAGGACCATGGACTCGGATTTGGAGGTGCTGATTCTCATCCCAGCCGCTTCACACTGGGCTGCGAACCGATCCAGAGAGAGTTGAAGGTCACGGCTTGATGGAGCCAACAGGACCACATCATCTGCAAAAAGCAGTGATCCAATCCTGAGGTCACCAAACCGGACCCCCTCAACACCCTGGCTGCGCCTAGAAATTCTGTCCATAAAAGTTATGAACAGAATCGGTGACAAAGGGCAGCCCTGGCGGAGTCCAACTCTCACTGGAAACGAGTCCGACTTACTGCCAGCGATGCGGACCAAGCTCTGGCACCGGTCGTACAGGGAACGGACGGCTCGTAACAAGCAGCCCGACACCCCATACTCCCGGAGAACCCCCCACAGGACTCCCCGAGGGACACGGTCGAATGCCTTCTCCAAGTCCACAAAACACATGTGGACAGGTTGGGCAAACTCCCATGCACCCTCGAGGACCCTGCTGAGGGTATAGAGCTGGTCCACAGTTCCACGGCCAGGACGAAAACCACATTGCTCCTCCTGAATCCGAGGCTCAACTAACCTACGGACCCTCCTCTCCAGTACCCCCGAATAGACCTTACCAGGGAGGCTGAGGAGTGTGATCCCCCTGTAGTTGGAACACACCCTCCGGTCCCCCTTCTTAAAAAGAGGGACCACCACCCCGGTCTGCCAATCCAGAGGCACTGCCCCCGATGTCCACGCGATGTTGCAAAGTCGTGTCAGCCACGACAGACCCACAACATCCAGGGCTATATATATATATATATATATATATATATATATATATATACTATATTTATATATATTTTTTTGAATGATGCGCTTCTAGCGGTAGCAGCAAAGTTTGGCAGCTCTCTGTTATTACTCTGCTTTTTTAGCTATATTTTTATCTTTAATTGTTTCTTTTGCTAATTTTTGCTCAATACTGGACTTTTTTGACAACAACTCATGGATATGTCTGCTGGAAGGAGAGTTTATACAAGAGAGGAGCTTCTTGCATTACGATGGAGCAAATCTGGAGGATATCACCCTATTCCTGAGGACGTCGTGCTGGTGCAAAGTTAAACGCCAGGAGATGGAGATACAAGCCCTTTCTTCCTTCAGTCATCATGGGGAATGTCAACTCTCTGCCCAACAAAAAGGATGAACTAGAAATACTGGTGAAGACACAAAATGTATACCGTGAGTGCAGCCTCATGTGCTTCACTGAGACCTGGTTGAATCAAAACATCTCTGATTCCTGTGTGGATATCCCTGGCTTCACGCTGATACGTCTGGACAGAGACACCAAAGCTAGTGGCAAGTCAAAAGGTGGAGGACTGGTTTTATACATCAATCAGATATGGTGTAATCCTGATCATACTACAGTCAAAGTGAAGATGTGTTGTCCGGACATTGAACTGTTGGCAGTTGGGATGAGGCCATATTACCTTCCCAGAGAATTCAGTCATATAATAACAATCCTCGTGTACATTCCACCCAAAGCAACTGCTGAAGTTCCATGTGATGTTATCCAAGAAACTGTTGCCAGGCTACAGACTCAACATCCTGAGGCTCTCATAATAATATCTGGAGACTTTAACCATGTTAGCCTCTCCTCTTATCTCACTGGATTTAAACAGTTTGTTAATTGCCCAACCAGAGTGAACAGAACACTTGATCTTCTATATGCCAACGTCAAAGATGCATACAGTGCCACTGCATTACCACCACTGGGCAGGTCGGATCACAATCTGGTTTTACTTCAGTCTTGTTACAGACCCTGCGTATTGAGGCAGCACGCAACTACTGTAACTGTTAGAAAATGGACACCTGAGGCCAGTGAGGCTCTGAGAGACTGCTTTGAGTGCACAGACTGGAATGTATTGTTAGAAACAGATGAAAATAGTATAGATATTGATAAACAGGTTGACTGTTTTACTGAATACATCAACTTCTGTAAAGACAATATCATACCATAAAAGACTGTACTCCGTTTCCCCAATAACAAACCCTGGATCACAAGTGACATCAAGGATATCCTCAATCAGAAAAAGGAAGCCTTTAGAGATGGCGACAAAGAACGGCTCAAACTGGTGCAAAAAGTGCTGAAGAGGAGATTAAGGGAGGCTAAGGTGAAATATAAAAAGAACATTGAGAGAAAACTACAAAATAATAACATGCGGGAGGTGTGGAGAGGAATCAATAACATCTCTGGTTATAACACAAAGACAAGGCAGCCAATTGTGGGTGATGTTGAACGTGCTAATGAATTCAACCAGTTCTTCAACAAGTTTGACACAGCGACCACTTCCTCTTCTACTGCTGCTCCTTCTACACATCTGTGTCTCTCCACCACTCCTGCTACATCCCCTCTTACACCTGTGCCTCCTCCACCGTCACCGTCTGTCACAGCTTTAGGAGTGAGGTTAGAGTTAGGAAGACTGTGCTCAGGGAAGGCTGCTGGTCCAGATGGTGTGTGTCCAAGACTGCTTAAGGACTGTGCTGCCCAATTGTGTGAACCCCTTCAGAGGATCTTCAACCTGAGTCTACAGTTGGGTCGGGTCCCGGCTCTGTGGAAAACATATTGTATTGTGCCGGTACCAAAACTCAAATGCCCAGCTGAACTTAACGACTACAGACCAGTTGCCCTCACCTCACATGTTATGAAAACCTTTGAGAGGCTGCTTTTACGTCTGTTGAGACTTGAGGTCAAAGACACACTAGAACCTCTGCAGTTTGCATATAGAAATCATATTGGAGTGGATGATGCAGTTACATACATGCTCCACCGTGCCCTGTGCTAAATAGAAGAACCTGGCACCTATGTAAGAATTATGTTCTTTGATTTTTCAAGTGCATTTAACACCATCCAGCCCATGATATTGAGAGATAAGCTCAAAGACATAGGAGTGAACCCATCCTTTGTCTCCTGGATCACAGACTATCTCACAGAGAGGCCACAGTTTGTCAGGTTGGGAAACTGCGTCTCTGGGACGGTCATGAGCAGCACGGGGGCTCCGCAAGGAACTGTTCTGGCTCCATTCCTATTCACACTTTAAACTGCAGACTTCAAATACAACCCTGAGTCCTGTCACATCCAAAAATACTCCGATGACACTGCTATTGTGGCGTGTATCCAAAATGGACAGGAATCTGAATACAGGGATCTGATAAAAGCTTTCTGTGACTGGAGTCATAGAAATTGTCTCCTACTGAACACCTCAAAAACAAAGGAAATGATTGTGGATTTCCGAAAGTCTGGGCTCTGCCATCAGCCAGTTAACATCCATGGGGTGGACGTGGAGGTGGTGCCAATCTACAAATATCTTGGTGTACATCTGGACAACAAGTTGGACTGGTCCCTTAATACAGATGCACTCTTTAAGAAGGGGCAGAGCCGTCTCTTTTTCTTAAGGAAGCTCAGATCAATTGATGTCTGTGGAAAGCTGCTGCAGATGTTTTATCAGTCCGTGGTAGCCAGTGCTTTGTTTTATGGTGCAATCTGCTGGGGAAATAGTTTAAAGCAGAAGGACAAGAGGCGACTGGAAAAACTGGTGAAGAGAGCTAGTTCTGTGGTTGGATCCAGTTTGGACTCACTGGAGGCTGTGGTGGAAAGGTATACACAGAAGAAAGTGGAGGCCATCATCCGTTACTCTGATCACCCACTTCACAACATCATAGTCCAGAGGATCAGCAGCAGAGGACGTTTTACCTCTGTGCGCTGCAGGACCGAGAGGTTCCGAAGATCATTCCTCCCTGCAGCCATCAGAGTGTACAATTCTTTGCTTGGAAGAGAGCCAAAACAACTTGAATTTCCCTCCGGGGATTAATAAAGTATGTCTTATCTCATCTTATCTTATCTTATCTTATCTTATATAGTGAATAGGGAGTGATTTCAGACACAGCCTCAGACTCCCTGCCCAGACCTCCATTGAAATGCATTAAAGAAAGTCAGTTTCCTTTTGGTTTTATGAGTTTCAATTTTTCAAATTTTTTAAGATTTTGAGTTAAAAAATAGTTAAATGCATAGTTGCCAACACTCATACACTGGCCATGAGGCAGACGCAATTGATCAGCTTCACACCCTTTCACGCGGCACCCTTTTCTTAAGTGTCTGTCTTCAGCTAAAGAAAAAAAAATTTAATCATATGGCTTAGAGTACATGTGTCAAACTCAAACTCACCAAATGTTTCTGACTGTCTTACAATAGATAAGTCAAAAGGGTTCATTGAGCATAACATACCAAGTATGTTACCCGCAAAGTATCGGCATCCCACCGTTTTCCAAACTAGTGGAATTGAGAAATAAAACAATGACCCCAAAATTTCTGGGAAGAGAAAAATTGATGCTGATAAAAGGCTGTTTAAAAAAAAAAAAAAAGATGTAAAGGTCGATACATGTATTTCTTCAAGGAGAAAAAACAGTATGTCTTTTGTGTTATGAGGTCGTGGCGGTTCAAGAGTACAATCTATGTCAGCATTTTTGAAAGCAAACATGGAGCTAAGTACGTCAAAGTGAGCCTTCAAGAAAAATAACAATTAGAACAAATTTTAAAATACAAAACTGCAATCACAGCAGGATGTGTTCAAGAAAGCCACAACCAAAAGCAACAACAACGTGGTAGGCAATGAAAGCTACCTTTGTCAAGGCTGTTGCTCTGCAATACTCCTCCGAAACACATGAGGGCAGTGATGTCTGTTTAACTGTCACATTTCCGGTTTACTATCCCGTTTCCCAGTGATTTGAAGCATATCATGTTATATTGACGTCGAGACATGTTGCTATTGGGACAGTGACAAATAAGGGTTGGTATCAAAACTGATTTAATTTGTTCAAACATCATGTCAGATGTTTCTATTACTGTGTAGTTTGGACTTCTGTTGGCATCATAATATGTTATTACACTTCTACCATTTTAACCAGTTAAAGAACCAGTACCATTATGCCGCGGCCACACCAAACGCGAACACGCGAATTTACTCGCGCGAATGGCCTGTCACGCGCCGCGTGAACGCCCGAGTCTCGCCGCTGGACTTTTTTGACAAGCTGAGGCGCGAACACGAGAATGCGCGGTACTGCGCATGCGGAGTAGAGAGCTCGTTCATTTAAAGACCGAAAGTCCAAAAGAGCATCTGAAAAACAATGAGCTGTGGTTTCAAAAGTATGACAGGAGAGTGTGTGAAAGCTTTGGAGATCACAATCAATGCCTGCTGCCTCTCCCTGGTAATCCACCAGCCCTGCCTGGCTGTTCCCTATGATCTCATCCCCGATCCCCCGAACCTCCGACCCCTCGTACCCCCGACCACCCGAACCCCCAACCCATGTTCCCGGAGGTCTCCCTGGGGATAATGAAGGGGTGGAGGAAAGAGAGGAGCACAGAGAACTTCCATCTTTTCCCTGGCTCTGCCCCTGCCCCGCACTTTCCTCCTCTCTATCAGGCTCAAAACTCCGCTGAGGAAAACACAGTCGGACTCAGTGATAGCCCGTGCAGGCAAATCCAGCTGGAAACGAATGTTTTCAGGACTTACATTCAAAACCTGTCTCCTCAGAGACTTTCAACCAAGCCTGCTCCTGTTTTTCCGGTCTCTGTGGAGTACACACGTCGTATCGTTTAACTCTGGATGATGACACACCACACGGATTGTTTTCTCCTCCATCCTCCGGCGGAGTTGGAGCCGGAGCAGGCAGCAGTTGCCCCCCCACGTCGTCAAAACAATGACGTCGTGGGGGAATATTTTGAACTCGAGCGAATTCGCGTCTACCGCCCAAACGCGTGAACGCTCCAAACGCGCCGCGCCAAACGCGCGAATCGCGCCGCCCGAGGCGAATCGGCGGCCAAACGCGTCTTTGCATTGACTTTGTATGTAATCGCGCCGCAAATTCGCGTTTGGTGTGGCCGCACCATTACACTGTCAACAAAAGCATGGCAAGTATTAAATAATTCACCTTTCTAGAAGTTGTGGGAGTGAACAGATGCAATAGGTTTTTTTTATTATTAAATATCATCTTAAATCAAATTCAAAATATTTCATTTCTTAACTTGATAATACTACTTTTGTTCTAATTTGTGCTTCTTTTGTTTGTTTGTGTGTGTGTGTGTGTGTGTGTGTGTGTGTGGGGGGGGGGGGGGGGGGGGGTTGGTTTAAAATTATTTTTAATTGAAATTTTTACAGTGTGGTAGACTGATAAAATTATTGTCATAGAAACTTTTATACTTTTACTTTTATGTTTTATTTATGAGAAACATTAGTTACACCAACTGACATTGATAAGTTTTACCAAATGACCACATCCTTAACCCTATTTCATGGAAGAATAGAGAGGAGACATCAGAAGAGATGAGATGAGCAGCTGATGTGCGGCACTTCCATAATCTGCTAACCAATCCCAGGGCGTGCAGTTACCATGGTGTGGACAAATGGTTACATCAGGGCCAGGGTGTCCACACTTTTTTCTGAAGGCCACCTTTGATTTTGTGAAAATGACTAAGGTCCTTCAGCTGCATAAAAATCAGCAAACCCTGCTTCAGACCAAGGAAAATGTTATCCCTTAGGGGGCGATATAGAGAAAATATGTCAAGGTGTTTCAATGTCTGGATCAGGATCTGGATTTAATCAGGATTGTTTTTCATTCAGACAATTTTGACCTGAAAACAGCTTTTTTGCCCCACATATTTCTGATCCTGTATTCTGAACTATTTTTTATGTGCATTTTTTAATCTTTGCACCATTTTATAACTTTAACCCAGCCTTGTGTCCTTTTATGTGTTTTTTAACTCTCATATTTTCCCATGATTAATGATCAATCTGTTTTTTTTAAAGACGTCAGCGTAAGAGTTGTTGCGTTTCTGCAGAATGTACAGAGCTTTAGCTTTAGACAAGCAGCCAATGCACAGTTCAGATGGATTTTAGTGAGATGTTAAAAGATAGATTTTGGTTTGTGACCTTGACAGGAAATGTAAATGTACACATCATTTAAAACATGATTCATCATTATTACATTAAAAGCTGAAAGCTGGAGGATGTGTAAAAATGGACCTTGGGACATGATTGTCTTAAGTCTCTGCATAGGTATGAGGACAATTAAAGTCTCTGTTCATTCTGTTGAAGCAGAAAGAGCCTCAGATGAAGTAGAAGAATAAAGATTTTGACTAATGGAGCATAAAGTGGTTTTTAAATCCTAAAAGTGTTTTTGTTTTTTACACAGTGACTGAGTGGGTGTTGGTGTATTTACTCCCCCACTGCTCTCACTCTGAACCTTACACACTGGGGGTATGTCATGATCCTGTGAAGCCTCCTGCCAAGTGAGAAACCACAGATGGTTTCACACTGTGACTTAAATAAGCAGAGCTGCATGTGAAGGAAGATTTGACTCTGGTGTCCTCGACTTACTTCTCAAGGCTAATTTTAGAGGATTTTTCTACAACAACATTAAGATGTCTGTGGCTGTTTTCCACTCAATAATGTCAAACTTTCATGTGTAGTCAACTATAATTCAAGTTAGATTTTTTTTTTTTGTCAAACAAAATATTAAGTTAAGAATGGATTTGTTAGTTTGGCAGATTATTTTAGCTGTGGGACTTTTGTTGAAAACAGAGAAACTTCATTTTTTTGTCTGGTTTGTTTCAGATAAGCTGCAGCATGGGAAACTCAGTGTCAGTGCTGGGTTTGTTCAAGTTGTATTTTTGCTGTAGCTCCACCATCAGGGCCAGTCCTGTGATATCAGGGGCCAAGGGTCAATGATTGTAACATGTCATCATATGATCTGGCTGCACGGAGTTGCAATGGTTAGTGCTGCAGCCTCACAGCAAGAAGGTTACTGGTTTGATTCCCAGCTTGTATTTTTGCTGTCATTGCACCATCAGGGCCAGTCCTGGGATATTATTTGGCCTTTTTGTGTGTAATTTGCATGTTCTCCTCGTGCATGCGTGGGTTCTCTCCAGGTACTCCGGCTTCCTCCCACAGTCCAAAAACATGCTCACCAGGTTAATTGAGCACTCTAAGTTGTCTGTAGGTGTGAGTGTGCGCGTGGTGGTTGTCTGTCTGACTGGCGACAAGTCCAGGGTGTACCCCACCTCTCGCCCAATTACAGCTGGGATTGGCCCAGGTGACCCTGAACAGGATAACCGGTTCATAAAATGGATGAAAGAATGAATAAATTAATCATATGACCCACAAAAGTACGATTTTGTTAGCCTGGAAAGATCATCTTTTTTTTTTTTTTTTTTTTTTTTAAACACATTTAGAGACACAGTTACAGTCGCCATGTTGACAGATGTTTTTCCAGGTCCTGGAGTACAATTGTCTCAATGTGCTTTTTTTTTTTTTTTTTTTTTTTTTTTTTTTAATTCAATTGAATTTTTTTTTAATCATGGTCTAGGTCCACAACTACTGCCACATTTCTTGGTGGTCAGTGGTTTTTTACTTAAATGTCCTAGAAGCTGCTTGCTGATTTATAATCTCTCTACTTTGGCCCCAAAAAGATAAACTTAAATTCTGTCTTTATTCAGTTTGAGAAACTTAAGCCACATCTTCTCATTGACTCATTGCATGCACTTGCTCAGAGCTTCAAATTCTTCTTTGCTCCGATGGTAAGTAACCATTTAACACTAAGCAGTCTCTGCCCTTCAGGTGGGTATTGAACCAGGTTAGCACATAACTTTTCCTCCACCTTTTACAAACTCCTGCATTTAAGGACACACAGACAGAAAATTATATTTCTTAAACCATGTAACCACTTTTGACCTTCATATCTACACATCCTTATCAAAATGAAGTGTTTTTTTTTTTCTTTTATGGACCATAGACTGTAAAACAAGAGAAAACATGGACATCATCTTGCTTAGCTTGAAGTGAGGTAAATGTATATTTGGGCTAAAACAGATCTCCTGAGTGAGGCCTTTGCTTGTGCTATGAGAGGGAGAGGGAATGGTGCTGGTGGTGTTGACTGGATGAGTGTTTACAGGGATGGGAGCAGGCCTCAAACACCAAGGTCTACCCATAGCCCTGCCCCCACCAGGCTCCCAGGGGGGCTGGCCAATCAGAGGGAGGGCGGTTTGTGTGGTGGAGAGCTTAAGGCTTGGCTAGGTGATGCACAGGCGTGAGATGTGGGATGAGCAAACGAGAATGCATATGGCTGTTATACTTTTAAAAACTATGCAAGGCGTCTGTTCCCAAAATGCAGTGTACCTAAGTACTAAACTAGAGTAGTTTAGAAGTATTGTTTTCTGTTGATGTTGTTTTGCATAAAATAGTTCATGCTGTGAGTATTTTATGATTGAGACATTTTGGTCCAAAAAGATCAGGAAGACATGAAGAGAAACCAGACAGACAACGACTAAAGGAGAGTAAACATGGGTGTAGAGTTTCCATGCTGGGAGTCATCCATAAAAAAGTTTGGTCTAAAGGACGAAGCTGGAGTTGATGTTCTCTGCTCCACTAGTAAAGATGAAAGGTATCACTGAAGAACGTTTCTGTATCATCGTCTATTGGTTGTAAACGTCATTGTTTATTGTTTATGCTACAGTCTAACACACTTCACTGTTTCTCTGTCTGATAGTTTTCTTTTCTCTGTTACAGTCAGAGGTGGATTTGTGCTTCATTGTTGAAGACTAGCTCTGTCAAACAGAACATGAGCTAACAGAGGGTGATGTGGTTGTCATGGAGCTTTCTGCCTGTTGTTTCTCCAGATATGAGACATGTCTCGCACCTTCAACACCCATCAACAAAATGATCAGAATTCAGGCCCATGTCTCCTCCCTTTACGTACGAAAATGTATCCGTGCTTTTCAAATAATGTTACCATCACTGCTCACATACTTCCATGCGTCCTTTACGTTGGCATTGCATTTAACCAATACATTCACCAGGGGGGAAGGCCTAGAGTCAGAAATTTATGTCAAAGAAACTTAAAACAAGCATGGTAACTGTAGAGGAGGTATCAATAATGTACCACTTGCATAAAAGACAAAAACAGAGGCAGAGTTATAGGAGGGGGTGGTCAGTGAGGCAGTTAATACATTGCAAATTTTGACCTTTCCTCTTCATGTCTCACTAAAGCCTTGTATCAGGTAGTAACAGTAACACTCAGACAATTGTACGAATCCCTCCGATTCGAGTCCCAAGTAAGTAGCAAGTCTTCCAGTCCAAGTCCCAAGCAAGTCTCAAGTTTTTCTGTAGTGGATAAGTCAAGTAAAGTCACAAAGGTTGTGGAGTTGAGTCACAGGTTATACCTCAGGTATATATCTTGGAAAGAGAAACCTTATCTTTTTTTAAAATAATACCATCAGATTAGTCTGCAGCTCTGCATGAATCAAACCATTTATTTAAATATTATAATGGAGAGGTTAAATTATATTTTAATATATCATTTAATTGTTGTGCATTTGTTTTGCTGGCATAGGGTCCTTTATCCATGTTCCTAAAGAATAACAGAGATGACTAAATGCAGCTATAGCTAGAAGAAAAACTTATGGGAGGCTAAATGAGAAGGAATAAAGGTTTAGCGTGATAGTTATTTCCTCTGCTGACGAGTCACGACTGGATGTTTGTTATAAAGAGTGATGAAGTGTTGGATGACAGGGGCTTGCTGCCATGGATGGAGATTGTTTATGCAGTCACAGAGGCTACAGTAGCCGATATCAACATTTGTCACAGTGGTGAGTGAAACTGTTTGTCTTATAATTAGCAACAATGTTCAAAACACGATCAACAAACATATCACCAGCACATCAAAGACTCTTTTGCAGTCTTTGAATGGCCGGTTGGACTCCTTTTCGTTTATTTTTAGCGTAGCTTGCATTGCGCATTCCTCCTTTTTATCATTCCAGTGGAAGTTTTTAAACGCAAACTGCTCTACTTTTGGAGCAGCAGAACTGACTACAGGCTCGGGGGCAGTCGCCATTATTAGCTAACAACCGCACTGCGTTGTGTGTGCCCATTTACAGCTTGCGTGCTTGTTATCTCGCTTCACACCTGTCTCCAATCAATCAATCAATCAATCAATCAATCAATCAATCAATCAATCGATCAATCGATCAATCAATAAAAGTGTGAACTGTTAATGTGGTGAACATGCTACGAGTCATTTGACATGGCTTGTCTCAAGCCGAGTAGAGTCTGAAGTCAGTAGCCACATTTACATGGACCCAAATATTCCGCTTGCATTCGGTTTATTTGCTCAAACGGAAAGAATTTAACCTTTGTTTACACCTCATTCCGAAAGAAAAGTGCCAATCCGAATGGACATTTAATCGGTTTCAAAGGGGTGGAATATTCCTTTCCCCAAACCGATTGAGGTATCATGTATCCACTCAAATGGAAAGTTGTCAGGGTGCGTTCTTTCAGCGCATGCTCAGATACGACGTAAGATGCAACTAGAGACGTTCCTCAACTTTAAAAATGGCGGCGAGCCGTCAGCACTGGACTGCTGCGGAAAGTGTGTTTTTGATCCAAACTTTGAAAGAAATGAACATAATTTCAAGACTGGACGGACGACAAACTCGCAATACAGAGTATTGCAACACAGTGATAAACAAACTGTTGTCCCCCAGCTTTGATAAATCACATGATGTTTACAATTTTCTGTGCATGCCCCATTGACTATTCTGTTTGATAACAGCGGTGCATGTGGACCAGAGATTGGAAAATTCCTTTCCATGTCTACTATTGTTTCCGGAAAGTCATTTGAAAAGATTCTATTCGGAAAGAGGAAAAACTCCTCAAGTAACCGTGGCTATTGTCTTTCAAGTCAAGTCTCAAGTTCTTTAACCTCAAGTTGAGTCGAGTTGCAAGTTGTCAAATTTGAGACTTGAGTCCGACTCGAGTCTCTATGACTCAACTTCAAATGTCTGGCATCTGTATCCATATCCGTATCAGTATCCGCAAGCTTCATTTAAATGAGCAGAAATATGAATGAAATGAACGCAGAGCATGGACCGAAGGCTCTGTCCGTGCGTAACATTGAGCATAAATGGGCCTTAAATGACGCCATCTTCAGGATCCAGTTTGATCTGCAGAGACTGAGAGTCAGTGATGGTCTCATTTTAAAATCTGAATGCTCGATGTTGCTTATTGCTAATTTCTACACACTGCACCTTTAAATCTAACCTCAGTCTCTGGTCTAAAAGTCTTGACTAGATCTTCACTCACTTTCAACAGTAGTTTCTGAGTCAAGGTTCAACCGTTTTCACCTGATGGTCTTGTTTGCATGTTAATTGCTGCTGCAGCCTGGATTGTGTGGGTTTGTTTGTTTACTGTATTTTTGTGGGTGTGTAATTGTTTATCGTGTATCTTTGTGTTAGAGTGTGTGTATGGACTATTATGCTACATGCATGGGCTTGCACAGGAGTGGGTCTGCGCTCACCTGTACAGTGTGGGTGTGTCTGAGGTCCCCTGGCATGGAGGCCATGGTAACAGGGCTAATTGGGTGTAATGGGAGGGGTGTGTGTGTGAGAGGTGCTGATGTGCGTATGTGTGTGTGTTTGTGTGTGTGAGAGTTAAGACTCTCCAGCATCATCTGCACCTGATCCAGCTGCCTGATTAAGCTGTGTAATCTCCTGCATGAAACAACAGCTGACCAGCTCCCTGGGGTGGTGGCCACAGACTCACACACTCACACACACACATACACACCTGTGCTGTTGGCCATGACAGCAGGCACCTTGCAGTCCCCGGAGGAGGGTTCTCTCTCGATCATACACCTGGTATCTACACCTCCCCTGTCTCAGAGGTGAGGGCTCACAACAGAAAAACAGTTGAACACAGCAGCAGGGTGTGTGTATTTCTGTGTGTGTTTATGTGTGTGTGTCCTTGGAAGCTTCTGGAGTCACAGCTGTGGTTGTGGGAAAAGGAAACCTGATCCTTAAACTGTTGTGGAGACATTTGATCTACTGAGTTTACTTCTTATCTTTGCATGAATCCTCAGAAAAACCCTGATTGCTGTTTTCCTCCTGAGCCACCATGAAAACCACGATGGGGTATACAGTAAGGAAAATACGTGTTGAACACATTTATTTCCAAAGATGCAATTCAAACAAAATTTCTAATGGTCCACACTGCTCAGGTGTGATTTGGGCCCATTCCTCTGCACAGATTGTCTTTAAATCTTGAATATTCTTTGGTGCCCTCTGGTGAATCCTTTTCTTTAGTTCTTTCCACAAATGTTCAATTGGATTTAAGTCAGGTGATTGACTAGGCCGTTCTAACAGATTGATTTTCTTTTTTTAAACCATTTAAGAGTCAACTTTGCCATGTGCTTTGGGTCGTTGTCCTGCTGGAAGGTCCAGCCACGTCTCATCTTCATCATCCTGGTGGATGGCAGCAGATTCATATCAAGAATTTCCCCATACATGGCTCCAGTCATTGCTCTGTAAATTATATGAAGCTTGCCAAAACCACGAGATGAGAAACAACCCCATGCCATGATGCTTCACCTCTAAACTTCACTGTTGGTGGAGTGTTTTTGGGTGATGTGCAGTGCCATTTCTCCTCCAAACATCTTATGTAGTATGACAGCCCAAAAGTTCAGTTTTGGTCAAACAACATTCTCCCAGTGTTCTACAGGCTTGTCAAGATGCTGTTAAGCAAACTTTAAACCAGCTTCAACATGCCTTTTCTTGAGGAATGAAGTCTTGTGGGCTGAGCGTCCATAGAGGCCATGGCGGTGGAGTGCATCACCTATTGTTTTCTCTGTAACAATTGTACCTGCTGCCTCCAAGTCTTTCTGGAGCACTTTCAGGGTGGTCATTGGCTCGTTGAGTACTCTTCTGACTATCTTTCTGACTCCCTGGTCAGAAATCTTGCTAGGAGCTCCTGTGCGTGGCCTGTTGATGGTAAGGTGGTGCTTCTTCCACTTGTGAATAATGGCCCCAACGGTGCTGACTGGAATATTCAGGTGCTCTGATATAAGTCTGTAACCAGTTCCATTCTGATGCTGAGCAACAATCAGGTAGTGAATGTCTTCAGAGAGCTCTTTGCCTTTACCCATCATGAGGTGTGTGGTATTAAACTGCTTGGTGATAAAACGACCTTTTTTTTATAGGACCATCAATTTGCTCTAGCCCAGCTGATGTTGGTTTGCACTAATTGGAAGTTCAAGTAATAATTACTGACAGATTTCAGGTGGTATGGTGCATTTCCTTGCCAAAGTATACAGCCTTTCCATGGTGTGTTCTATACTTTTTTCCTGTGTTATCAAACTTAATTCCACATAATCATTATTTATGGACCTGAACATTGTGATTTCTTTTCATGTGTGGATTATTTGAGTTAATACCAATGTCTGGTAGAATGTTTTTTAAATTTCAGCTTTGGAAATAAATGTTATGAAAAAAAAGTTGACACATTCAATACTTATTTTCTCCACTGTATTTCAACATGTGTTTAAAATGTTTCACAGGCTACATGATTTGCTGCTCAGTTGAAACCTTTTCAAACACAAAATCAAATCTAAAAAAAAAAAATAACCAAAGAAGTCTGCAGCTTCAGATTTCTGCAAATGACTTGCAGATTATTCAAACACCACAGCAAGTAGCAGCTCTACTGGAGATATATCTGATGCAGGCACACACACCCACACACCCACACGTCTCCAATAACTTCCCTCCCCCGGCAGCGTGCTGTGGGAGCTGGTCAGCGGCGTCAGTCAATTGATTGAGCGCAGAGGAGGAGGAGAAGAAGGAGGAAGGAGCCGCAGGCCACGAGCTGCAGAGGAGGTGAAGACCTATCGGAAATCAGTGCACCATGAGCATTTCTGCCCCATATGGGCAAAACACGCGCTCAGACAGCTGCCACAGCTCTCCGCAGCCGGCCCCACATCACGGCGAGAGGGAGGATGTTGAGTGTGCACACTGATAAGAGGATCTGCTCTCAGAAAATGAAGACCGTGCTTTCATGAATGTGTTAACATTTGGTATCAAAGTTAGGAGCCTAAAGATGATGTTTAAGCGAAGAAAGAATGTAAAATGTATTTATTCACATTCCACTCATGAATCAGTGAGGTGGGAACAACATAATGCTCGAAAGAGGCCGAGACACACACTAACTTCAGTAACCTGTCCTCAGCCTGCCTCACAGCTCACCCTCTGACCTGTTAGAGATCTGCTGATCAATATTAACACCATCCCAAAATAAAAACCATGATGCTTCACTCTTCCTTTTAACCTGGTGTCAGCCTCATTTGTGTGTAAACACCGAGAGCACGCACAGGTTCTTACGCCGAAGCAAACAGCAGGAGGAAGAGTCGAGTTCAAGAAATGGTATTTATGCATTTATCGATTCATCTCAACACCACAGAAAGTTTTACTTCTGCTTCAAGAGGTGGAAAGGTGATCGCCTAGGGAACGCTCTGAGATCTCACAGGTGCAGAGACTTGAAACTTTGGGCAACTGCTTCTGCATCCTAAATTCTTACATCAACAGGAAGTTCAGCATTGGACGTGTCTCTCTTATTCATTCATAATGAACTCATCCCTATCTTTCATTCCTCTCTATCTCTTCCTGACTTTCTAATAACCCCATCGTCTTCAGAGTTACATTGACCAAGTTTTGATTCGACCTTATCGACTGACCCTCCACAGCTATCAGATCTCTGCTGCTGTTTGATATTTTTAGAAATTGAGTAAGACAAGTGCTCTATTTATTTATTTTCTTAATTGAGAACGTATTCTGATTTCAAGAAACTTGACAAGTACAGTTTTTGATGCCACATGGGCAACTATTTTTTAACTCTAGAAGCAATTCAGGCATCTTTTAATATCATAAAATAAAACATGGAGTCTTCAGCTAAGTCCAATAAAACATTTTTTTCCCTAAAAGTAGAACGTAAACTCTTGCCTAGACTTTACACTGGTAAGAAGAGGAAATGGTATTAAGTGTTATTGATTTATTTTCAGTAGAAAATGTCTTTTTAGACTTTAAACAAGCCAAATTCACCTGACTAGTTCATGAGGTTTGAATTTCTTGAAACAAGTAAAAAGAATCTGCCGTTGCAACAAGAGAAACGTTACTTATTTTTAGACTCTAGTTTCAAGAAAATTTCTAGTGAATTTTTCTTGTTCCATTGGCATTTTTTAGCTTGTTTCAAGCAAGTAAGGTGAATTTGGCTTGTTTTAAGTCTAAAGAGACATTTTCTACTGTAAATAAGGCAAAAACACATGATAGGATTTTCATTTTTTGCAGTGTATCAAGTGTTTTTGTCTTATTATTAGTAGAAAATATCTTTTTGGACTTATTATGATGAGCCACATTTACCTGGCAAAAAAGATTTTTAAAAAATCTTGCTTCAAGATGTTCAAGGACAAAAAAAATGAGGTCTGGATTGCTTGTAGCAATTAGAAAAGAAATCTTACAACAAAATACGACAAAAGTTACTTGTGTTAAGAAATTAGTTTAGTTTCAAGCAAATTTTCGGGCACATTTTCAAGCAATTTAGAAAAAAGTTTGGTCTGAAGGACGACAGTGACGTTGTGTTCCGCTCCTCAGGTAAAAGCGAAAGATTCTGTAGCAATGTTTTTCAGTTGTAAACTGTTTTTTTTTTTTTTTTTTTTTCACTGTTCACGGTATAGAACAAATTTCTGTGGTTCTCTGAGAGTTTTCTTTTCTCTCTGACAGTCAGAGGTGTACACTGCAAAGAGCTAAAATCTCATCAAGTGATTTCGTCTTATTTTCAGTAGAAAATGTCTTTCTAGACCAAATATAAGTTACATTTACCTGACCAGTCAGGAAAAAACGTTTTATACCAAGTTATTTAAAGACAAAAATGAGGTATGAATTGCTTATAAGAAGTTAAAAAAAATCTGCCAATGGAGCAAGAGAAAAGTAACTTGTATTTAGACATTATTCTAGTTTCAAGCACATTTTCCAGCAAAGTATCTTGTTTTGTTGGCATTTTTTTTACTTGTTACAAGCAATTCAGACCTCATTTTTGTTTAAAACAACTTGAAAGATAACATTTTACAGGACCGATCAGTGGAAAGTGGCTCATATCAAGTATAATAAGACAATCCAGACCTCATTTTTGTCTTTAAATAACTTGAATCAAAGGTTTATCTGGACTAACCAGTTGAATGTGGCTTATATCGAGTATAACAAGACAAGTTTTACTTAAAACAAGACAAAAACACCTGATTTTTTCAGTGCAGTTTTTGCAGTGAGTTGTGATGCCTCTCCTCCTGTCACAGTATCAAGGCCGAGGTCTCAAAGTCTCATCCTGCATCCGTCACCACCAACAGTCTCTCATCCAGGGATCCAGAGGACAGGAGATGCAGGGTTTGAGTAATCAGAGCTCCTTTAAATATGTTTTAAATAGCATCATGGTGGGATATAACTACTGAACACACTACACTTTCAACATCCTTTTCTTTAACTGATCAGACAGGCTGAAGTCTCTCCACTGAATCTTTGGCTGCATTTTCTCAGAATAACAAGCAAACAGAGGGATGCATCTACACCGTCCACATGCCAGAGTGAGTTGTCTAAAGACTAGAGACAGAGCTATCAGCACAGTCCATTTATCACTGAACCTGGAGATTCAAGTACAGATTATATTCTTAAAAACTGGAGAGTCTGCTCCATCAGTACCAGCCCAAACTGACAGACAGTGTGCTGATATCGTTGATCTTTCAGATCTCCTTTTTTGACTCCCACTGGGGTCAGTATGATGGATTCAGTCTGGAAATATTTCAGTTAAAGTACTGATTTCTCCTTTCTGCTTTTAGAGAAACAAAAAACATGTTTTTGTGTGTGTTTCTGCATTTATGAAAAGAGAGAGAAGATGACAGAAGATTGAGCAGGAAACAGGCTGAGAGCGGGGAGTGATGGAGGGACAGAGGCCACAGAATGGACCGTCTGGAGAGGGTTAACCTCAAGGGTGTGAAACATAACTGCTTGGCTATACTGGAACCCCAAAAGTGCTGTTTTACAATCCTACTAATGGTATGACCAATGATGATAAAAAGATAATAAATTCTTTTTACTGACCCAGTGAATATTTACTGATTGAAAAAAAAAAATGAAGAAATGAAGAAATAAAAGTCTGTTTTTAAGACTCTGGTCTGACACCTCTGTCCAGTGGCCAATCAGAGGTGTTACTGACAAACAGTTTAAACGCAGTACCCCGAGGGGTGGCTTTTTGGGGCGCCAAAATGCACTTAAGTGCCCTTTTTGGAGAAAAAAAAACCCACTAAAGGGCCCTCTTTTGAGCCAAAGCACTTTCTCAAGTGCCTTCTTTGGATCCAGAACATGCTTAAGTGCCCTCTTGGGGCTAAAATATGCACCTAAGATCCCTGTTTGGAGCAAAAATGTACTTAAGTGTCCTTTTTGAAGCCAAACACCCTACTAAAATGCCCTCTTTACGGCCAAAACTCATGCTAAAGTGCCCTTATAGGTGGCAAAACACAATAGACTGCCCCCTTGGGTTGCAAAAACACATGCTTGATGTGTCTTTTTATACTTTTTGCCCTGCCCTTCAAAAAGTCTCTGCGTGCCATTGGTAGCACAGGAAAAAGACGTCCAAAAACCTGGCCTAGGTCAATCTCAGGTAGGGGTTTCCAGCTTTCCTCTTTTAATTAATCAATTACGTATCTGAAAAAAAACATTATTCTAAATGATGTTTAGTTTAATATTTACTGTCTGTCAAGGTCTCAAACCAAACCAAAGTTTATCTAGAAAACTCTGTCTGAACCACATCTGGATGGTGCATAGTCTACTTGTATAAAGCTAAAGCTCTGTTCATTCTGCAGAAACTCAACAACTCTTACAGCTGATGTCTTTAAATAGATGGATTTATCATGATGTGAAAGTGTGAGAATTAAAAAACACAACAGATGACACAAAACCAGATTAAAGATATGAAGTTATGCTCAGAAATATTTGGGTCAAAAAATGTTGTTTTTAGGTTAAAGTTGTCTGAATATGAAAACAATTCTGATAAAATCCAGATCCTGATCCTGCCATAAAAACATCCTGACATATTTTCCTCATATCGCCCCATAATGGAGAACATGTTTCTTGGTCAGAAGCAGAGTTTGCTTATATTTAAACAGCACGTAACGCTGCAGAAAACTGACCGCTGATCATCTGGGATCAGAGACACCTGAGGGACAGGTGAGCTTTGATTTCATCAGTCTGTGATGATGGAACGAGGAGGTTTAAGCTCGCTGAGGGGGTAATAAATATGTCAATACAAGCTGCTGGGTCATGTTCATTTTTATAAAATCAAAAATAGCCCTCCTTTAAAATAGTTTGGACATTACTGGATTTAAGGAATTGATTTAATTTATAAATTATATGAAATCTGTTGGTAACTTCATGATGAATGCAAAGATGGAGCCACCCTGAAAGAAGTATAAATTCACGTTTTAATAATCGTCCTACTTTGGAGGAATACTGAGGAGGTTTAAGAGGATGAATCCAGCTCTGAAGCAGCAGCTCCTTGACTCAGAGTGAAGCAGGTTTCATTGAAACATCTGATGCGATCAGACCATTAGACTACAGGTGTTAATGACTGAAAATCTAGCGTATGCATCTGTTACGTCACATGACTCCATTACAGCCAATCCTGTCTCTTCACCTGTGTCCTTTTCAAAGCTCGGCTCCAGTTTACACGTGTGTGTTATCAACCAAATGCAAAGAGCCCTCAGAACTGGTTCATCCCTGAGAGAGGCGACTTCTATAGATACAAGACAACAAACACTCTCCCACTCCAAACAACATCTCCAAAGGTACACTGCTGTGGTTAATTAGAGCCTATTTATAGCCCCGCTGCTGGATGGGAGCAGTCAGGGGGTGGGACTGTGGAGGAGAAGCTGCAGTATGCGCCTAGGCCTCTGGGTGCCAGTGTGGTGTCAGTAACAAGGCGCCTGCAGAGGAGCAGAGGGAGACAGAGGGAATGGGTGATGAAAGCGATGGACGAGCCGGTTGAAGGCAGAAAGCAGCTGACGCTCTGGCGAGAAAGCGACTGGAATCTCGTCTTTTCTTCGTGTCTGTGTTGTCAGGGTCCGGCTGCACCTCCCGGTTCCCCCCAAATCTGCTGTGTGTGTGTGTGTGTGTTGAATAGTGCATTTGGTACTCACTGCCTATTTTCCAGCACGTGATGGAGGTAGACTGTGGTGTGGCAGACTCGTAGGCTGCCTAATTAATGCTCCAGAGCCTGGGAGGTGTGTGTGTGTGTGAGAGAGGAGTGTGTGTATTTGCACTTCCAGTCGCATGTTCTCTGTGTGACTGTGCGTGCATAAGCATTGGAGGATTGTGTGTGTTTGTGTGTGTTTGTGTGTGTGTGTGTGTGTGTGTGTGTGTGTGTGTGTGTGTGTGTGTGTGTGTGTGTGTGTTACCCCCCCTCCCCAGGGCGTGAAGCAGACTGCAGGGGCTGGTGCAGGAACAGAGCTGGGATCATGGAGGCAGCACTGCAGGCATCTGCCCCCAGGAAGCAGCACCAGCCCCGCGCAGCTGGCACCGAGGCCTTCATGAGCCAGGAAATGGCACACCTCCCCGACTATACCCCCACACCTCCCTCCCCTTTCCCTCTCTCATACACACACACACACACACTCTCACACGCACATGCCTCAAACATTGCTCTTCACACTGTTCATCAAACAAGCAAACATCATTGATTCCTTTTTGAAAAAAAAAGAGAAACACGCATCGGTGGGAGGAAACAAATGCACGACTAGAGACGTGCTTCATTTGCTGTTTGTCAGTCACACACATCAGATACTTTCTGAGCACTCAGGGAGACAGCGAACACGACTACAGAGTGTTTTATTTGAGGGGAATTTAGAGTCCTTTGACATTAATTCCTGCACATATATCATGTTCTGAGCAGGGAAACAAAAAGTGGGCTGGCTTAGGGATTGTACTCTACATATTTACATACAAAGTTCTTTAGGGAATTCAAAGATGGACAATTTGACAATTACAACCTCCTCCTCCCCCCGTCTCCCCTCTTTGAAGGCCTTGGATTCCCTAAAGAATACAGCCTGCATGACATAAATGCATGTGTATCTATCTCCCTCTCGCTGGGTTTCATGTAAATGTAGTTTGATTTATTGTTTGCATGTGTTCTTTGTGGGTGTTTGTGCGCGCATTTGCATGTGCACACTCGAGCTGCACGCAACCATGTGCATACCGTGGGCTCAGGATGCATATTTGTGTGTTTTGCAGGGCGACACGTCCATCATTCAGAGCTGCCGGTCGACAACCAGCTGACAGAGCGACAGGCCCTCACCTTGGATTACTCCCATGCTGAGGAGGCTGCTCTGGGCCTGGCCGCCAGGGCGAACAGGGCGCTAACAGGCCCGGGCCTCAGCCTTCCTCTCTGCACCCACACACAAGCAGGACTGCGGGGTACAATTAGGCGGACAGGACGCCATACCACCGCTCACCTGTCAGCTAGACTGGCGACGTGCGTGGGGTGCAAATTGACACGAGTGCCACAACTGGGCCGACAGGAGATCCGCGGCAGGGACAAATCTCCCTAACAAACCCCGGTGTCCTGTCAGTCAGAGCAGGGGCCACCTCGCATTGACCCCCCGGACCAGGCGCCGGGCTCTGCCTGTTCCCCTGGCAGACGCCGGCCACCGCAGGCCCTGTCACTGAGCTGAGATGACATGGTCACATGCAGCCACAGCCAGCACCACCATCAGCCTCTCAGTCATTACCTTCCATCAGCCGACCAGAAAATAGACTGGTAGAATCTGTAGGGGAAAATGACCTAAAGGTCTGACCTGAAAATGGCACAAAAAGCTGAGAGATGGTGCTACTCGCTCCCAAAATAATAGTCTGTGTCAGCGCACCTGGCCACTCGCCACTGGCCATATCAATGCCTCCCAAATAAGACAGAGAGAAAGAGGTGGAGGGGGTAGCTGAGCACAGCTCCGTCTGAAACCGCTTCCACCCTCTGCTCAAAGAACACAGAAGATCCAAAGTAGTTTCTGCTCAGCTTTCCAACAAAGTTAGTCGTTTGAAGTCAAAGAGAAAGTCTTTGTGTGTCCAGGGGAACAACACGAGAGGAAAACCCCGATTTGTGACAAAAGATTACGTCCAGCAGGACCAGGAAGTCGGCTAATCCCGTCGTCTGACTGCGATCTGCCATTTGTGATGTTGTGAGGGTAATGCACCGATAAATTTACTGACGTTTGCGCTAATCCATTTAATTCTCTTTTAAGGGGGAAAGTGTTCACATGAGCGAGCGGCTTGTTTTAATGTTGACGATTTAAAGATGGATGGAGTTATACAAGCGGACAGAGCAGTGCATGCGGCCGGGCAGCAGGCCCAGGCGAGAGGATGGAGGATGCTACGGGTTGGAGGCTGGCTGTGGAGATAGGTGGGGGAGGAAGAGGAGGGAGAGTAGGGGGGTGGTTGATCGGGAGGTGTGCGGTGGGGCAATTCAGGTTGCCAGAAGGGCCATTTTCCCCATCCCTCTATCATTCCCCTTCCTTCTGTCTGAAAATAGAGTGTGGAGCTGAGGAGGAAGCTAGCACTCAATTAGGCTTCCCGTTTCCTTTAACACAAGTAATGGCTCTCCATACTGGGGGACTGTATGGGAGCCGAATGCAGGGCTGTGTGCAGGGCCGGTCCCCCTGGCGAGGCGGGCTCATCCCAGCCCATTGTTCTCTATCAGTGGACAAGGCTGATTCCTGTAATTAGCTGTCAGCGCAGAGCCCTCAGCAGCTTAGTGCTGTCCGCTCAAATCAAACTAATGAAATGCAATCCGCTCAAATGTCCTGGATGCATATCTGTAACAGGCCTGCGCACACGAGAGGGGAGGCAGGGGGAGCCTACGCCGCGGCAGGGAAACATCCCCCCTTTGCCAAACTTAGGATTCAAATCCACGCTCATTAATCCGTTAATTCAGCACATTTTTGACAGCCAATTAATGCGGATGAGGAGTGGGTGATCTGGGCAGGACAGGAGGTGCCTGAGCACGGTAAGAGGACCAGGCGTGAGGGGGTGAAGGGCTAGCGGACCCCCAGCATCACTCAACCGTTTCATTTCCCATCCTGATCCTGGCATCCACAACAAGCCAAGAATTCCCTGAATAACAAGAGCACATATTTATTTCTTAATCCGTGTACAAGACGGGGAGGAAGTTATTTTGGATTTTTTTTCTCTCTCTCACAGACACAGACGCCTGACTGCAGCACTGCCGACATGCTTCATGCTGAATTTGACAATTTAACGTTAAACTTGACTCAGAGTAAAACTTAGTGTAAACACTGAGTTAATATCTACCTGATCTGAACTCACTCAAACGCCTTTTTTTTTTTCTTTTTTTTACCTCTCTACACATTTGAATTCCTGCGAGCTGCAGAGCAATCATCCACAGGATGGACTAAACACAGGAAAGACTGAACCTCTGAATAAAAGGTTCATTATTACGAGCTTCCACAGATACTTGACTGTAAATCAAAATGATCTCAGCAGAAAAAAAAAAAAAAAAAAACATTTATTCTCATAATCACCTTAAATAACAGGAAATGATATTTAACAGCTGAAATATGTGATTTATTTTTCTATAAAAAGGAAATAAAATCATTTTATAATTGAAGTCTTTATGTTCATTTCTGAATTGTATGAGTGTTTGAATAGTGTGTCTGCTAGTGCACAATCATTAGGCTTATGTTTTTTTTTTTTTTTTTTTGACATTATGTCCCATTTTGCATTTATCTATTTGTTGTTTATTCATTTATTTTAGATGCACTGTGTTCAGGTGAGATAAAAATTGTTGATCCAGATTTAGAGAATTGAAGCGTGTTGATGATATTTTTTCAGGATAATCTCTGTGAGCAGCGTATGTCCTCCTGTATTTTGCTCTTTAAGCATGAAGAACTCAGAGTTTCTCTAAAGCTTTAACGGCTTGATGGGAAACTGTGCACACTCTAAAATGAAAACATCTCAAACTGAGTGAAGTATCACTGATTTTTTTGCAGTGTGTGTCATTACTCTTGTCAAATGATATCTGCCATTGTTAGAGCAGCCAATAAAATACCCAATATTTAGAATAAGAGCCCACCTACTGCAGGTGTGCCAAAGACCCTCTTAAAACTCATTTTTATCATTAGTATCTTTTTATTTTATCATTAGTTGTGTCTTTCTCTCCTCCAAAGCTTTAACTCTAAATCTCATGCCCTCAGCATACACCAAAACTCACCAAACTTTGCTCAAGATTCAAAGATGGTGAAGAATTTATCATTCTGGTGTTCTTGTACTGAAACGTGCTCCGCAGCGCTCCCAGAAAACCACAATCCCTCCAGCTACTTTGAGTTACAGGTCTGTATATTTTTGCACAACTATCATGTCAAAACCTCAAAAAAAAAGTTCCTCATGACCATGGTGAATTCTGAACAGGAGGTTTGGAAATGGGAGCTAAATGTTGGATGTATTTTAACAGACTGGTCTCCAGCAATAGCGCCACCCCCTGGAAATGCTTGACAGTATCTGTCCCATACATCCTCCAGTCTGTGCCAGATTTAACACATGTGATTACAGCCCAACTCTAGACTCATAAACACATTTTTTTAAGATGATTGGTTCAGCCCCACCTATTGGACACAGATAATATATATTAAAAAAAAAAAAACACCTTCAAACATGCTTTAAATCATCCACATTCTTTAATCATCCCTTGCTAGCGTTACTGAAGATGACTAATATATACAAGTAATTGCTAACCTCGGGGTGAAAAGCGGTACTGTAACCTACTTCCTGGTTAAAATTACTCATGTATGCTTGCTGTTGGGACCACACCTAAGCTCCATAAATGTCTTCTTATATTTTCACCAGAGCTGTATGATGTCTACTGTTTTTAATTACAAGTATGATTTTTGTTTTGATCACACATTAAAATTGTTTTATTTTACTCCTAAAAACAGGTTTTAAATTCATGTGTTGGCATTAAGAGTTTCTTGTCTTTCTTTTTTTTTTTTTCTCTCTTTTCTTTTTTTGTGTTTACAACTAAATTCTCAAAAAAGGGTCTCAGGTGTTACCAAAACTATTTTGGCCTGCAAACTATACAGCCTGCAGGCCAAAATAGCTTTGGTAACACCTGATGCAGAGGACGTTTTCTATTCTCTGAGTTTATTCTGATTTATTAAAGGTACTGTGAGGACTTTACAGGTGATTAAAAAAGTGTCCCTTCTAGATCTATGCCTGACTGTAATCCATAGTTAAACATGAGATTATCAGCTCCAGTATACGTTATTTCTAAATTAAGTCGAGTTGACATTTCTAACTAAAGCCTCTATGACAACACCACACTGGCTGACAACGTTCGTAGTGAGAAGAGAGATCTGTATTTTTTTCTGCTAAAAACGATTTCTGTGATTAATTTTGTAGTGATGGTGGACACAGGAGCCTAACTGTCCGACAGAAAAAGGACAGAAGAGAAAAAGAAAGATAAACAGGAGATAGATACAGCCAAAGCTGTTAGCTAAAGGCTAACACAGGAGCTAAACTGTTTGTGATAGTGTTGATTCCAACCCACAGTCAGCAGTTATTCTGCAGTGGTCTGTTCAAACTTGAGAGTCTATCAATAAATGAAGAGTGAGGTTACGTTAGCTCTGCTTGGTAGATGACTGACAGGACATAACCAGAATTCACTGACAGTGGTGCTGCATATAGCTGGCTACTAAACTTCGCTATAAACTCGTGCTTGCTTGTTGTCAGGTTTCCGACCATAGCGTTACATGACTGTTGATAAATACCTTACGTTATGATGTATTCAGTAAGAAGTTGTCTTGAACAAAGACAAGTGGAGATAAAAAGAAGATCTGATCAACGTTTATTTCTAAAAAAAAACACACGCCTTGTTAAGGGTCTTGTCTTCAACACAGTGTGTGTGTGACTCCCGGCCAAAAAGTGTCACTGCAGTCCACTTTAAACATCTTCATAGTCCCTTTAAAGAACAACATGGCTAGACATAAAGAAACATGTAAGAGTGCACAAGTGACATAGTTTCATTCACAGGTTAAAGTGATTCACACACTCCATCGGAGTGTTCTGCCACAGTTACTTGGTGACGTTTGTAGGCAGCTGCTTGGACCCAAATGGACTATGTTGATATTTTGATCATGTTAGACGTATTGCTTATGATTTGTCAGGTCCTCTTTGCGTATTCATATGTGAAATGTCCGACTCAAAGCAAAGTGAGGTTGTTATTTCCATCACAGCAGCAGCAGGAAGCATGGAGATACTAAGTGGAGCTTTGCCAAGAGGCACAGCGTAAAGACACAAGTCATTAATTCCAGACGTTTCAGAGGTTGAATTGGAGCTTTTACTGTGAGCGTGAATTGAGTAACGTTATTAAATGTAATTGTTACATTGCTCCTGCTGACTCATGCCTCAGCATGTTTTCCTGTGGTTTCATTACTCTGTGACTAGCCTTTGTTGTTACACATTCACTCTGTGTTTACATGTTTCTCTCCTTCCCTCTCACGTTGTTTCATCCCACTCATGTAGCACGTTAATGTGTTTAAATTATGCTGTCACTCACTTCACTCATCTTCCCCCCCCTCCTCCTCCTCTTCCCTTCTCCCTCCCTCCCCTTCCTGTGCTGTGCAGTGCAGGACTCTGTGTGTGTGTGTGTGTGTGTGTGTGTGTGTGTGTGTGTGTGTGTGTGTGTGTGTGTGTGTGGTGTGGTGTGGTGTGGATGGAAGCCTGGGGGCATTAAAAGCAGCCAGGGTTTTGCCATAGTGTTGGTGGGCTCGTGGTCTCCGCTGAGCCGTGATCAGATGGGTCTGGGTCGCTGGGGGACTTGGCCTCGGGCGCTCGACAACACCGCCAGCCCCGCCATGTGTGAACACTTGTTCTCTTCAATTAAAACAGTCATCTGAATATTCCAATCACATTGCTTAATGACAGCTCTCTGCCACGCATGCATGAAATCGAAGAGGGGGTCAATCAGGCCTGATGAGGAGTCTGGATGGGTGCACGGGCTGACCCCGATGCTGAGCCAGAAGTGCTCCATAAATATCCCACCAATGGAGAAACCAGGAAGAGGTGGGGTATTATTAGAAAAAATGTTCCTAATGTGTTTGAATATAAAGTCTTTAAAGTTATTTTTTTCTGTTTTTTTTTTCTTCCCCCCTTCCTTTTGTTCAGGGTCCAGGTCACTTACTCAGTCCAGACCGATGGAGTCATCCTAACTGCTGGGCCACACCGGAGCCGCTTTGAGTCGTCTTTAGCAGAGTTTTCATGGAACCGTCAGTGTATTAGAAGCATTGCAGCATAAGCCCAACCAGTGGCTTACTCTTTGCACAATTTAACCCCTCGATGCCTGTTGTTGCAAATTTTAGACATACCCTGTCAGGTCTTGATGCAGCTGAAATGACCCTTTTATCTCATTGTTACCCACTGATTCATATTCTACACGTACCAAAGATGGTATCAGATCCACTATGTCGCAATATATGGATCAGAGGATGAACATCTCATGGTTATAACCATTGTGTGTGAGTTAAATTTACAATCTCCACTTTATTTAACACCTGTAAGAACACAAAAACACATATAATAATCTATCTTTATAATTATTAATTCAGGCAGCAAGGGGTAAACATCTTTATGCATCAACATCTGTAGCATGTTTTTGGGATAAAGACCCTGTTTCCCATGAGCACTATCACACTCTTGACTCTTGCTAAGGCATGCATTTGTTTTGGAGAGCAGACCCTCATTGTAACACTGTGTTTCTTTGTTAAAGACAACTTTTTCCTGGATGCAACTTGACAAGTTTATACATTTATTTGTAGTTATGCAGTTATTAATTGAATTGTGACAAAAAATGAAGTCATGAGATAATCAAATCAGACCATATGTTACTGAGAAACAGCATTTAGAAATAACCTGTTTTGGTGTGGATAATCTAATTTTGAATTTTGGATTATAAACAGGAAAATATCAATCAATCAACCTTTTTTTATTCAGCACCAAATCATCACTTTGACTTAAGCCATGACACCTTTCTTTAAAAAAAAATAAAATAAAAATCATGTTTCAGAGATGGTCAACTGTGTGAACATCTGGTTGGAAATTTTAATTTAATTGCATTTAACTGAATGCTTGTAATACATTTTTGTTTTGTATTTTGTAATATGGTTACAGTACTGTTTTAATTTGCTTTTTAAAATGCATTTTATTTATTGCAGTGCTCATGTCACCTGCACCAGAGACTACAGATGAAAATTAGCCAAATTGGCTAAACTAGCGTATTTACAGAAATGTTCATTAATGTACATTGTCTCTGTATATTAAACCAATAAACTAAACCAAACCAAACCCTGAAGTTCAGTTCATTTGCACAGTGTGACTCTGTATCGTGCTCAGGCACGGCACACTTTCTTGGCTTTGGCATACTTGGGAGAGGTGTGCATTGGCACGGTACACTTCATGCACAAGCATTAGCACGTAGATGACATGTAATTGCTACAACTGCCATGTTTAAAACTATGGTGGGGTGTTGGAGTGCTGTGTCGGACCAAAATGAACATAAGCCAAAAAGTAAAGCTGTAGTTATGTTCTCTGTGTCCTATTGTGCTGTCTCTGATGAGACCACGCTTCTTGTAATCAGATGTTTCATGTTGATGAAGGCAGGAAAATGCATGTGTCTTAAGTCTGGTTTATATTAGAGTAATGTGATCACAGAATTATTGGTCAGCAGGGGAACAGTGATACATGGGGCCTTGAAATGGTTCTAAATTGTCCCTGTGTCAGGTTTTAAAAACACTGCTGAACGGAAACACACTGACTACTGCCAGTTTATGACAGTAATGTTCAGGTTGCTCTTTTTGCCCCTCCCATGTCTTCCATGTTTGTCATGTCTGGTTTTATTTTTTCATTTTAATTACATCTCTCCTGCTGTTTCACTTCCTGCCCTGGTGTTCCTTTGCCTTTGTGATTGTGGTCCCCACCCCTCAATAGTCCAACCTGTGTCCCATTACTTATAGAACTACTGTGTCTCCTCCTGTCCTGTGCCGTGTTGTATCTCGTCAGTGGTTCAGGTGCAGTATCCTCCATACCTCCCCAGCCCTGTTAATGTGATTCTGATTCTTTTATAACCAGTTAGTCTCTGTGTTTATTTTTTCTTACTTTAATAATCTAGCTTATTGTAGCATAGCTGTGACTTTTTGCTGTTGCTTCTCTCTTGTATCCAGTGTTCAGGTTCTAATTTAGAGTGGACCCTTTGTTTTTCTACCGTTGAATTAATAAGCCATTTTTGTTTGATAAACCCCAAAGGTTGTGTTCCCTAGTTTGGGTCTTTCTCCCTTTTTTATCAAATCATTGTGAAAACATCTGATCTGTTAATTAAGCAGTCTAGAGATCAATTAAAGTCTCATTTTCTCATATCTTGGGCATCACGCACAGTCCTTGAAGCAAAGGCCCAGGTTTAGGTTCAGTGTGTGAGTATGATGTGACTTGGCAGGCGTCATGCACTCCGCTCACATGGTCACACACTCCACAGGACGTGTGTTCAGCCGTCAGCAGCCACCACTCAGCACAGGATCAGTGAGCGTGTGTGTCTCTGGTGTGTTTACACTCGGGTGGTGAGCACTCACTGAGCATAATGTGTTTCTGAACGATAGGGACCAGATCACTTTCTTTCAATACTTATAAGTTTAATCCCCGTCCCTCTGTCAAAGTTTTCATTTTCTTTTTTTTTAACAAAAACAACAGAGTTTTGTGTATTTAAGTGGAAATATTGTCCAGTGTTCTGACAAATCAAAACCTGACATACTTTTTGGAAGTTGTGGATTCTTAGTTCTGCCAGTTCTCAGCTCAAAGCTCAAAGCCAGCATCCCTGATGGTCTGGGGATCAGAAGAGTCCATGTCATGTGGAGCTTACGCATCAGTGAAGGCTCCATTAATGCTGAACAATATCTATAGGTTTAGGAGCAACACAAAAGGATGTCCTAACTGGCTCATGACACATTGGTGATGTGGGCCTCAAACACCAAGGCCCTCCCATTACTCTACCTCTGACAGGCCTCCAGAGGGCTGGCCAATCACAGGGAACAGGGTTTGTGTAGCAGGAAATGCCATAATCTGCAATACCTGTCTTCAAGTGCAATATCTGTTTTATACGGATCATCTTGTATTACCTCTTTGCATAAATACTTTTTATCTGTTTTACAATATATCGATTATTTTGGTACTTACCAATACTTTATTGCTTAATTATTGTATATTTACCACTTGTTTTATTTTATGATCCTCAGAGCTTGACGTTAACATTTTTGCTCACCAGCCACTGTGGCTAGTGGTTTTCCAGAGTTACTAGCCACTCAGCATTTTCACTAGCCACAGTTTTGTTGTTGGATAATTATGTTTAATGTGATTAAAGCAAACAAAAACATGCTAAAGTTTACTTGAACTAACTAACCT
Source organism: Halichoeres trimaculatus (assembly GCF_033239565.1). Lineage (NCBI taxonomy): Eukaryota > Metazoa > Chordata > Actinopteri > Labriformes > Labridae > Halichoeres > Halichoeres trimaculatus. Next base: position 34,638,881 of record NW_027437183.1, read on the forward strand.
TTTTAAATGTGAATGACCCCTGTTTACACTTAAATCAAGACTACATAAATGTTTAACCCCATTATCAGTAATACTTTATTAATCCCCCCCCCCCCCCCCCGGGATTAATAAAGTATTTCTAATTCTGATTATGAGCTTTAATGACAGAGGTTGAAATAAAGGTTTTCTAAAACACCAGTGAGAGAAAAAAAAACCCATAAAGATTAATTTGAGCTGTAAATTATGAAAAAAAAAAATCTGGGGACACCAGAGGGACAGAGAAAAAGACAAAAAAAAAACACACAATACCCCTCTTTAAGGTCCGAAGTTGATGTGTGATTTAGTTTAGTCTGGGGCTATGTTTCAATAAACTGTTTAGCAGCAGTGGTGTCTTCCTGCTGCTTGATGTCCGGCTGATGGGTACATAACGCCAGTAACATTTGAAATGGCACATTTTACTTTAAAAAACTCACCTACTGTTTGGTTGATAAGTCAAAGAAAATATGCACTTTGTGTCAAGCAGAATTAAATATGACTGAGGTCATTTGATTTTGAGCTGTGAGCTAAATATACAGGCGCAGATAATCTGACTGAGGTCAATAAGCTGCTACATCACAAAACCCAGCAGAGCACCTGTGGATAACAATGCATGATACACACACTGTTCCTGCATGCCTGAATATTTTTTTACTGTAATCCTTTAAAACATAATAAGATAAATAGTTAAAATAATATGCATTTAGAAACTACAGCTGTCTGAAGTCCAGTGATTAGTCATGATGGAAGGGAAATATGAGTACTTGACAGCACTGTTTGTGTACATCCATCTGATTGACTGAATCAAAAGTTGTTGGACTTTGGGATAAAATCTAAAATAAAAGGAGGAGACTCACGCCAACAGCTTACCCAGACCCCCGTCCTCTGTGAGCCTCCCTCCTGGCAGCCAGCTCGGCCCAGGCAGGCTCCTCTCTGATTTGTTAAGGTAATGATCTAATCTGCGGCCATTAGGGAGAGCAGCCTTTAGTGTTTAATGTGTGGCCAGGTGGTCCAGCTGCCAGGCTCCACAAATTAAAGGGCCGGGACTCGGCAGTAATGAGTAATGAGCTGCGTTTAAAAGCTGCCATACCTGAGCCCCGCTCGGCCAGGACTCAATATGGCCAGGTTCACATGAACAACTTGACTGCTTTTTTCAATTCCCCAGATGCTCAGATGAGCTCAGACTACGCAGAGCGCAGCTACACACAAACAGGCTGAGAAACACCTGAGGACGACACTCACACAGCTACAGTCAGGAACAGGAAGAGGAACAGGAAGAGGAACAGGAAGAGGAACAGGAAGACCTTACATGGTTTGTTGTTGCTGGATGCTTTGTTGGTGTTTCTCTTGACATCACTCATTACTTATGCAAACGAGCATGTGCGAATGTATGGATTTTAATCTCAATGAAGCTTTTTCACCTGGTTAAATAAAGTATTTTTTACAATTTTGTGTTTTCTTTTTTAAAACAGAATAGATGACTGAGTGAACAGGCTGGATTTGGCGGGATGCTTTCTTAACAGTGAATGACTGTTTGAAAAAAGTCACATGAACTTCTTGCACCAAGTCGTCAAACATTATCCGTAACTTTGCCCCTTTAGGTCGATGATCCTGATCTGAACATATATGATGACCACCCTGAGGAGTCGTCGCTTCAACGTCCTCCCACAGATTGTTTTAAGTGTTGTCATGGAGACACGCCCTGTCCGCCAGGAAGCACCTGAACCCGAAACTTTTGCGCTCAGGCGGAGGGAGGAAACAGAATGTGGGGCAGGAGATGCTCAGATGAACATTCCCGCAGTACAAATTGAAGTGATGTTGTACATGCTATCCTCTGTGTGTGTGTGTGTGTGTGTGTGTGTGTGTGTGTGTGTGTGTGTGTGTGTGTGTGTGTGTGTGTGTGTGTGTGTGTGTGTGTCCATCTGAATCTGCTGCCGATGGAGCGATGCCTGTCCCCGGTCTACAGACTGTTCCTTCTGGGTCAGAACTAATTGGTGCGGCAGCGTTGAGACTTTGCTCTGATAATGACCACAAGCACTCCGGCTGCTCTCGCATGAGCGACCCCACGCTGCCGACCCACTCCCTTCTGCCTGCACCTCTGCCCCCCTCCCACCCCCCAGCGCACTTACGCAGGCCAGTGCCAGGGCATGAGAGGGGAGGGAGGGGCAGCGAGGGTTTGGAGTTGACAGGAAGATGAACTACAACATGGGGAAAGTTGGAAACCTAAATTGGACCATATTTTTAAACATATGAACACATTACTCTGCCTGTAGAAGGGGACGGCTGAGGCTTGAAGACGGCACTTAACAGAGCACAGCAGTGTTTAAAGAGTATCACTGTGTTCATTCCACATCTGTTTTAGAATCCAAAATCAGAAAACGGATAACGACTTGTTTCATTTCTTGTTGTCTAATTAGTTGCTAGCTAGCTACATCTTTTTATACCTCCATGAAGTATGCTCGGCTAGCTAACATCAGCTACGGCTGGAACACAAACTGACCACACAGCCTATGTTGTTTGATAGCCCGATATACTCATACTTCTGCTACTCACGTATTTAGTCAAACAACCCTGGAGCCCCAGCTGGGCTGATGCAAAAAAAAAAAACACAGAAAATTGAACCCATAACCAAAAAATAAATAAATATATAAATGATTAAGAATAAAAGATTTGCTGTCAGTGTGCAAACATGGTTGACTGAAGATTGGGTTGAACTTCTATTTTTCTGTGCGTCAGTTTTGGGCTAATCAAACAGACCCAGTGTTCAAAGGCCTTTAGTCAGAGTACAAGCTCCTAGTGTTGCCAACCTAAACTCAAGTTTACCAAAGAGTCCTCAAAATTTGAATTTATTTGTCGAGTTCAAGGCGCAACATCCAGTCAGTAAAAATGAAGCCTATGCGGATGTGCTAAATGTCGCCGTTTGTTGAGAATCTGCTTGAGGCTGGCTACAGAAAGACCAGAAGTCACATACACACCTAGCCATGAAAACAGACTTTTACGGCATTAAAAACATATTTACAGCCTGGTTTGAAAAACAGCTTTGGTCTGAAACGCTGATTTCTCTATTAGAAGTTATAAGGATCATTTAATTGTCCAATCAGAGGCACAGCTCAGGTCACGTGACCTTCGGGTGCCCTGTAGCTTAGTTCAAAATGAAACTCACAGCCAGTGTCATACCAAATGTGGCTGTGTCTGTGGATTGGCTTTATTTCACGATTTCAGGAACAGAGAGTTGACGCTGCGGATGCTTCCTCCATGTTTGATACAGTCTTTGGATGAACCTTGTGAATAATTTATAATCAAATGCAATCAAAGCTTAAACTGCAAAAAATAAGTTGATTTTATTAAAAAATTAACATGATTTTGTTCTTTAAACTATAAATATGTTAATTCATTGATTCAATTATCCACCAGAATCAATTTATGTTAAAACATGTTGCTTCCTGTGTCAAAAATGAATATGGGATTATTTGCAATTAATTGATTATAACTAGTGCTGGGCAAGTTAACGCGTTATTTTTGCATTAACACGTCAATCTATCAACGCCGTTGAATATTTTATCACACATTAGTGCATGTTCCTCACATGCTTTTATTTTGTAAATGTCTGTTGCTGACCGGAACCAGAAGTGAAATTGGCGGAAAAACACAATGAGTAACCAAAATAAGCATGGAGAAGAGGGGCAACGCCACGGAACTTAAAGGCGCTCGTCGCTTAGTGTATCAGTCCGCGCGCACGGCGTGCCAGATATAAACAAACGCAGGTAGTCTGCCAGGACGAAGAGACACGATGAGAACTAGAGCCTTATTTAGCGGTGTTTTTGTGTGTGTGACACGGTGAAAATTCTCTAAAAAAAGCGTGAATGCAGACTGATATCAGACTTTTTCGATGGGAGTCCGGTTATTTGTGTTTTTGGTCAAGTAAAATATGTCCCCGTCTGAGTGCAGAGGAAACCGGCAGAGGAGCAGGGAGGGGGTGTTTGGTGTGAGCGCTCTGGGCTTCTGCTGCATAAAAACACTGCTGTAGGGGTAATTTCTGCCCTAAACCTTGAGATAGGACCCAACTTGTTCCATCCCGGAATATCACTTTAATGCCCTGACAGTGGCAATAAGCTTTAATTTTGTATTTACATTTTGTAAATTTGATTTGCACTAAATATGTGATGTAACTATTACTGTATAACTGATTTAGTGAATGACAGATGTTGTGGCACTTTCATTCATATGACAGAACATTCCAATGAAAGTGCACTATACACTGCTTTTGAATTCATTGTTAGATTTTGAATTTACAGTGCAATTAATTATGATTAATCAGGGAAATCATGCGATTAATTACAATGTAAAAGTTTTAATCGTTGCCCAGCCCTAATTATAACAAATTTTTAATTAATTTTAATGATGCTTTTAGTTGAGTCCCACAACTATTATAAGATGAAAGTTTATTTATGTATTTATTTAAAGTTAAAAGCATTTTTTTAAATTTACTGGGGGTGTTCTCTTCAAAACGAGGCCTAAATTTAAATGTGGATCAATAATTTCAGCACAAAAGATGCTTTTTTTCCTTTGCTGTATTTCATCAGCTCCGTCTGGATGCACATCTCATCCCTGTACAACTCATCCTGAAGCAGAGCGCAGCTCAAAGTAGCTGGACTTGTGAGACCACAGAGTCACATGACCTCCCCTCAATCACAAGGGGGAATCAGGATCCTAAAATAACAACAGAGAGGAACAGTTTCAGGGTTTTTCAACAGGTTACTCTTCCTTTCTGAGGCAGATTGTTATGCTTTTGCTTGAAGTTTTGGTTTTAGTGTGTTTTATGTGTATGATTGTGTCCTAATCTGTTGTAACCTTCAGACAGAATTCATTAATAATTCTTATCTATATGCATGGTGAAAAGTCAGAACATGGTGTTTTATTTTGAAACTCTCTGCATGCTGATCTCCTGTCTGTATGCAGCATTTGGAGTGATGCTGTAACTTTGGGCACAGGACAGGAAGGAAACACAAACATTGAGAAAAGTCTTCTTTGAGTTTCTGAAGTGACTGCAGATCCTCCTCTCTGACAACTTAAGCTTCAAAAAACTTCTTTCCTCCTCCTTTCCCTTCACCCTGTCTCTGCCCTCCTCTCCTCCTGATGGAAACATCCTCTGCTTCATCCTCAACCCCCCACTCCATTTATCTACTTGCCTGCCATGAAGTCCTCACCCCTCCCAGCGCTGAGCTCTGCCTGGCTCGCTGCTGTTAAACACGACAACATCCCAGAAAGTAAACAGGGACATTATTCCACATCGCTGCCCCTCACAGTCCCTCTTTTGCCTCCCCCTCCTCCTCCTCCTCGTCTCCCCCCTTGTTGTTTTCTCCGTCTTCTTTCACTCATGCATGTTGTACTTAGGCTAAAACGTGCAAGCAGGGCTCAGGGTGTAATCCAGTCAGATCCTGTGAATGCCTGCCAGGGGGAGATCGCAGTAACTGTGCTCCCATGAGGAAGGGGCTGATACACATATGAACCTTGATGCTGTCTCTCTGTCTCCATGTCTTCCTCTCCTCAGCACCAGTCAGGCGGCTCGGGCTAAGTGTATACACCTGGCAGAGGATGTATTTCTCAACCTGCTGATTTACATGGGAGTTAAGCTCTTGTGATGCACCGGGTTCAATTGTGTGAGAGAGATGAGATGTGAGACAGACTGGAGTTCAAAGCTCCAAGGAAAAACAGAGAGAGGAGAGTTTCGAGGGAAGCTGGGAGCATAGATCAACAGGAGGAGGGGAGTGAGGATAACTTGAAGAGGGGTATTGAGGTGTGTCATATTCTTAACATGGATGTAAAGAAAACTAGGTTAGATGTTCAGACTAAATGAGGAGATTTTCAAACCCTTTTCATTTTCATTTGTTGTAGAAATCACACAATTTGAATGGTCTGTTCTCAAAATAGCACAGGTTCCTAACCAGACCTGCTGAAATGATGAGGTCATCCCATAGGGGTGAAGGGGATGGGCCTAAAACACCAAGGTCTGCACATAGCCTCCGACAGCCCTCAAGAGGCTGGCCAATCAGAGGGGAGAGGTTTGTTGAGTAAGGAGTCTTAAAGTGATACTCCGGGGTGGAA
>NW_027437183.1:34650000-34660000 GCF_033239565.1 Halichoeres trimaculatus
GCTCATCGGTTGGAAAATAAAAACAGAAGCTGGCTGCAAACAAACAGCACAATGCACTCCAGTAAATGACGAGGCAAAGATGAAAGTCCTGATACTCAGAGTCTGATGGAGGATGTTGACTGCTGAGAGCAGGCAGAGAGGATTGTGGGGTTGCGAGGGGGGGTCGCATGTCGAGGTGCCCTGTCCATTACTGGATGTGTGGGGTGACGAGGGCTCCGGAGGCAGATGTGAAGACGGAGAGACGGGGAGAGATCCCTGTTGTTTTGTGGGCCCTGAAGGAACAGGAAGCAGGGGTGTGCACACCGTGTCATTACGGCGGCTTTGAAGATGTCCCTGATCGAAAGAAGAGGCTCCGCAGTAAAACACAGCTCAGAGGAGAGCCGGAGACTTCCTACAGTAAGGAGGCAGAGGAGGACACACTGCATGCTGGGAGATTTCCCTCAGATAACCTTTTCCTTGGTGATGACTTTGGAGCATTGACTGTATATAGAGTGGACAGCTTGGTTTTGCTTCTTGCCATTTGCAGTAGAGGCTATGAGGGACTCAGAGAGAATCTGACTGGAGCCGGGTGCTAAAAATAAGAATTCTTTTTTTCTTTCAAAAGTCTAATCTAATCTTGACTCTCCCTCTGACATGCTTTACAATTCCTGAAAAAAAAAAAAAAAAAAAAAAAAAAAAAAAAGAATGGAAGCTGTCAGTCATCATTAAATGTGATGTAAAGCGTTTTTAACCTCTAATAACTAATAAAAATGAAAATTTTCAAAAAACAAACATGACTTGAATACAAGGCAGCTAAATGATATCTTCAAATCACCACAACAATCAGATGTGAGGAACATTTCTATGAGGTGTATTATTTTATTAAAGTGTGACCACAGCCCATCTGGAATGACTAGGGAGATGGATTTTTTGGCCTATACTGCAGCCAGCCACCAGGGGGAGCAGTTTTTGTGGAGACCTCACCTCAGGCTGAGCAAGATGATGTTCATTTTTTTTTTACAGTCTCTGCTTTGGACAGCTTCAAGAACAACGCAGTCTCATTTGGGGAAAAAACAGCTCTCCCCTAATGACAATAGTGATGTGACGTTGGTGAACGTCTTGTTCAAAACTAATGATCACCTGGGTAAACAAACAGAACTAAATCACTTTGTGAAAAGATTAGGGCTGAGACTTTAATGCGGTAATTAGATTAATTAATTACACCGCACATTAACGCGTTATAAAAAAATCAACGCAAGGTAAAGTCATTAGCCATCGGCCATTTTCAGAGCATCTTGAATGATCTTTTTAGACCCTAATAAAAATGTTTTCTAAGACCGTGTAAACACCAAAGTTACTTCAGAAGAGTGGACTCTCTTCTTTTATGTCTCTCTTCCTATTTTTGGTCCAAAAAACAGATAAATCAAACATTTTTGGTCGCGTTCATCTCGGGCGCTCCATCCTTTGATCCTCTCCATGATCTCCGTGGTCTTTTCTCACGATGGCGCTGCTCTTTCTCTCTGAACTACAGTAACACATCCTCAGTTGGAGCTGCCTGAACTTTTCTGACTTGCAGCGTCTCTCTGTGTCTCTGTCATCTCACATTGCTCCTCATATCCATGCTGAGCTCTCATCTAAAGAGCGCACCACTGTCACCCACAGTAGTTTACGAGCAGGATTTTGATTGACAAGCTCCACCAGACCCCGCCTCCCTCCGCTGAAAAATATAATTTACTTCTATAGACGCAGTAAACAGTAATCGAATGTCTATGGCAGGGAACACGGACATTTTAATTAATATTGTCCAGCTAAAAAAAAAGGATTTTCAAATCTTCTTTTTTTCGTGTATTCATTTGAAAACATTCATTCACTCATTAGTTATGCACTATTATTTTGTAATGCCTTAGAATTCAAATTCTTTATGTGGGGACCTTAAGCAGATATAAGATTAAAATGTGATTAATTAGATCAATTAATTACAAATCCTGTAATTAATAAGATTATTTTTTTAATCTCCTGACAGCACTATACCACATTACGGCTGATGAATGTACTTGAAAGTAGTGTCCTCAAAAAAACATCTTCTGAACAAAATAAACAGGATTTTGTTGTTCAAACTTGCGCATGAGAATATTCAATGATTTAGTCTTCTACCAAAATCTGTTTGAATTGAAAAGTGTTGCTTCTGATGTTGAATATTTATGTGATTAAAATGGGATTAATTATGATTGATTATTTACAAATGGCATAATTAATTCGATTATTTTTTTTAATCAAGTCCCACCACTAGAAAAGATTCATTCATTTTTCAACTTCAGTTATGCTTTCCTCTTTCACGTCTTATGTCAGTCTCTCTGTACTCTAAGAGTGGCCTAAGCCCGTCCTTCGTCTCCCGTTCACGTTATCCAACAGGTCAGACCCGTTTGCAAGCCTTGTGTCGCATAACCCTGCCCCTAACATTTCCCCCTCATGTCTCCAAATTCAAGAAGTAGCAAATATTTCATTTCACTTTATTATTGAGTTAAAATGGATCTGAAATATGATTTATTGCAGTTAAAGCACACTTTTTATTCTCATGCATTATAAGTGAGGACATGTTCCTTATGTAGAACCTCTGCTTTTCACAAGTCTTGAAAGTCAACACACACCTCCATGAGCTGATTTTCCTTTCACAGTTCGGACCTTTAAGACCTAAAGAGATGCTCCTGAGTCCACGACCAGCTCAACGTGCTGCCGTCTCCGGGATTACGGCGTCTATCAGAGTCCATCACAGGAAAGGAAGGGGAGGAACTCGATCCACCACAACACCCTTTTGAAGTGGTTCGATGGGGGACGGTGTTGCCGAGCATCACGCCATGACAAATGAGGTAATGAGAGGCGAGATAGAGGAGACGGCATCAGCCACAGGTAGTGGACCTGCATCCTCAGATGGCTCCCATAAATCACTGCTGTGGCCTTTCCCCTCCTGACAGGGAAGCATCGAAGGAGGGGAGAGGTGCCGGCACTCTCTCCTTCACGTGGCTACAAAAAGTTCCTCAAGAAAGAGAAAAGAAAGCAGCAGTAGCGATAAAAAAATATTCAGCGAAAATTCTACTTCCCTCTGAGAAGACGCTGCCACATTCTGCACACAAGGTTTGATGAACTGGTTGAATGTGGATCAGGATTATGAGCTCCTTTGTTTAAACCCATTGTGCTGAAAGTGCAATTTAAATATTTTTCTTTAATAAAGCTATGACAGGGATTACCAGAAATGATCTTCCAGCTGTGCAAATTGCTTGATTCTGATTGGTCAAAATCCCTAGGTGATGGTAATTCACTTTCTGTTACATGAGCAACACCACAGGCAGACTGATCGTGTCAATTTAGATTAATCTGCGGGAAAGAGTTCAGAGAATTTAGCTACTGCTTGTTGGCACCACAGACCAAAGGTGAAGGAAAACCATTAGCTTCTGTTAGCGCATGAATTCAGAAGGCCAAACATGGGTTGTTTTTATACTGGATCCTGTACCACAGTCTTCAGGTGGCATCAGAGAGAAACTTCATGTTACCGTTCTGAACAAAGATACTTAACCCTCTGATGCATGAAATTTGAAGGCCTATGTTAAGATCTTTTTAGAAGTGTTTTTATTATTTTTGGGGCATGATAAATATTTATTTTTTCATTATTTCATTTATTTATTTACTTCAAATGTTTGATTGCTCCATAAAGTTACAGATATGCTGACTTCAGTGAACTACATGAGCTCCAGAGTTCAACATCAAACTGTAAGAAGGTCTTCTGTAAGTTCTTTTGTGCTTTGCAAAACATTTTTGCATACTTTCACACATTTTCACTTTGTGTTGGACAGTCCTTCCAGAAAGTTGCAATGTCATGAACTTCTGCATGACGATATCATGATCCATGTCAACCTGGTGATTTGAGCCTGTTGATAAGCTCTCTAAAAATCTGAACTCACTTTGAGGTTCCTTCCCTGTCTTCTGGCTACGTGGAAGAAAGGAATATCCCACCCACCCTAGCTGACAGAGCCCTGAAATGCCTTCTCCCCTTTGAAACAACCTACTGTTGTGAGTTTGGCTTTTGTTTGTTAATAAGTTCCTGTTCTAAACAAATGCAATAGTTATTAAAAAGTGAATAAAAGATAGAAAAAAAACTCTTCAAGTTGAAAATTGTTCACATATTTTGAAGCATAGTTGGTAACAGCTTACTTTAGACCCACCAATTTCATCACTCTTAGGTAATAATTTGATGTTTTTTCCTTATCTCTTTGAAATGAGCACATAACCTCTTTAAAATAATTTCCAAATTTGTTGTCGCAAGTCTAGTTTCTTTGAAATTTGTTTCAAATTTGAAATGATATCACAACCCACCACAAAATGTTTTTACAAGTATTCCAACGTTTTATGCTTTTTCCAAAGAAGCAGGTGATAAATATCTGCTTATTTCTTGAATACAGAAGTTAGGTTCATTTTTTTCCTCTGATAATATCTTTGAAATGTTGAAAAAAAAAAAGAATAATTCAATTTCCCAATAAGCAGTCAATAGTTAGCTATTTGTTATTTCATTTCACCAAGTTCTTTAGTACCCAGTTTGTTGATATAGGCTTCAGATGTGATATTCACCCAGAGTGGGGTTGTAAATTGGCCTTATCTGATTGTGATAGACACTGTGAGTACAGGCGCACTGCAAAACAGAATCTGGCCAGTAGTTATGTGCTAATTTTCACCAAATTGTCATGAAATTTTGGGGGTAATTTAAAAATAATATGAAAAACTTTGTGTAATTATTACCTAAGTGCGGTGAAATTTGCGGACCTCTAAAGTAAAGTGTTACTGAAAATTGCAGTGACATGCTAGCAGTTAGCAAACATCATTATATCTTTGGTGCATACAATTTTAAGATTCATCACAGAAACATATCACAGTTACTCTCTGTAAACAATATGGATAACTTAAAATGTCCAAATATTCACAGGTAAGATTGAAGAAAAAGTACATGCAGGCTCATTGCTGGCTTCAGCCTAACTACGGCAAGGTTCCAAACAGCTCAATGTATTGCTGTACCCAGATTGCGATGCTAGATGGCCTAGTTCAGTCAATAACATTTAGCAAATATCACATGCCTTTTTTAATTATTAACATTTTTTTATGTCCAGAGATATCCAGATCAGTAAACAATTCTGTTTTCATTCCCCTGAAAACTCAATAAAGGGTTGTTGACAGGGATAATCTGAAAGTCTACTTTCTGTACAGAGAAAATTCACAGTAGGAATTGATCAGGGAATTAATAAAGAATCAGACTGATAAGCAGAATCAGTAGGGGTATTGGTATCAATAAAATCCTTCTAATACTCATCCCTAATGTTGAACTCTCGTGCAATTTTGGAGGTTATTTCAAAGAAACAAGAGAAAACTTTGTCTAATTATTACCTGAGTGTGATCAAATTTGTGGACCTCTAAAGTAAAGTGTTACTGCATAGCCTATTGGTTTCCAAAGGGTGCCCCTACCCAGAAGCAAATACTGTTTGGGGGGCGTTGGTATAGACAAGTATGGGAACCCCTGTGCTACAGTGTTGATTTAGTGCAGAAATATAACCCAGGCTGTCAGCTATAATGGAAGTAAATATAGCAAGGTAAACAGCTGTAGCTCTGATAAATGTGCCTGCTCATCATCTAATGTGTGGTTTAATATTTCCAACATAAAGAATGAAGGAATGAAAAACATCAGTTTTGATCCAAATAAGTTAAAAGAGTCTTTCTTTATCTTTATCTTTAATGTAAAATACCAGAGTCTAATTTCTTCTTCATCTTTTTTACTCTAATTTAAACAGAGATCCATGTTTATCCCATAGGACTGCTGATATACAAACTTTCTACTGTGGTTTAATGCCATGCACTAAACAATACATCCACTCCAAATGTAGATTAAACCAGTGTGAATCAGAAAGTGAGACCGTTTGCGTCCTTAAACCACAAACGCGCTTGCTGTAATTATCCCACATATCAGTAAGATTATTAATCAGCTGAGCTTATTGCGTGTTGTCCTCATATGAGAAATAGGTCAGAGTTTGTGTTTATCATAAAGCAAAGCATGAATTCCTTCCACACTCTGCGAATCGAGCTCCACAAACAGAGAAATCCACCTCACTGCCCCAACAGCTCGCAGCACATGGGTTGAAAAAGGTTTGGGGCAAAAAAGAGAAGGAGAGAAAAATAATTGGACTTCCCTCCCCCCATCCATCCGTCTACCCCCCTTCCTCAGCACAGACATAATTAACACTGGCCTAGTCAGGAGGCCTGGAGAGAAAATCTGCTGTTTGGACAAAAAAATGACCAGTAACATATTGTCTCCTTTATATACATGCATGCAAATAGTGCTGGTAGCTTTGACCAATGTAATGAAGCCCTGTAAGAAAAGCTGGCAAAGTCATTCATTCATAAAATCCCAATGTGTGACTATTACTCTAATTACAGAGCACGTCGGCCCCAATTAGCCCACTGCTTCTCCGCTGTTTCATTCTTGATTAACGGAGCCCTGGTAATTACAGGTTTCATGAGAGGGGGGTTTTAAGGCATTAGTCGGCCCACACAGCAGGCTGTTAACTCCATCCGCGTCCTTCCACTCCGAGAAACCTTCCCGTCGGTGCACCGAGCCGTCCATCCAACCGCTCTGCCTACCAACTGCTCTGCCTTCTTCATCAAGGTGTTGTCTTTGTCCACTGCACCTACTTTCACCACAGCGTGAGTCGGCCCAGAAGCCATTATGTATCATAATGAAGAGGCAGAGGAAAGGGTGGAGAAATACAGCGTGAAAAAAAAGGCACCAGAAAGAAAATCACGGTGACAAGAGCAGGGCTAAGGCTGTGGCCGACGCAGGCAGCAGTGCCATGTGTTAATTACACATGTAAAGCCTATTATATCCAGAGAGGACACCTGCTGGCAGGGGAAATGAGGCCAGCGCCGACGCCTGCTGCATAGAGTCAAGCAAGCCGCTCGCTCTGCCAGGGAGATGATAGCGCTCTGATTACATTTTCATACGGCGCCGGGATTGGAGGGCACACTTAACATTCAAACCGTTCTCCGGGGAGCATTCACAGGTTGAAATTGAAATGTTCCAGGTTGAAGGGTCATCACTTAGAGTGCTCGGCGGCCGCCGCCACGTCCGCTCATCTGGATGAACAGAGACGAGGATCAAGTGGTGTTCACACCATGTGTCCTCACACACATTCAATGCACGCAATCCGCCTGGTACGCACTCCGGTTTGTCTCTGACCTCCATTCATTCACTTACCTTCAGCACTCAACCTACACCCACAATATAAAACCAAGTGTCACCCCTGGACCCTGAGCTGAACCTGAGCTCAGTCCTTCTATAAAACCAATGTGAGGAGTAGAAATGGCTTTATTCACCTTACTCCACCTGCTCAGAACGTGCTCCTCTGTCGGCTTCCTTCACTTCATTCATCTCTCTGAAAGCAGCCATAAGACTGTCTTCAGCCTTTTCATGATGACTACAGGAGGTAGAAATGATCAGCTGCCAGGATGACTCCTTCATCTGAATCTGAATCTCACTGATATCTTTTTGTTTGTGTTATTTCTACTCACAGAGCTTTCTATTTTTTGTTTTTCTGTTTTATTTAATTGAGATTTTTTGGCCATGGAGTCAAAAAGTACCCACAAGTTTATTACCCTGACTGTCTCAACCAATCTACAAACTAACAAAAGCTCTGGAATAGCTTGGAAAGGAGCAGTCTTTGAAGGTGGATAAATTGATATCAGCGATATATGGGTTAACACATTTATTTAAACAGGTCTGATACAAAGAAATTAAATTCATGTTCATGTTTTAAATCAGGATACCTAAGTAGAACAAACAAATCTTTCTGCAGCTATTATTTAAAATGGTGGCGATACTGTGCTTATGAGTGATGCACTGTGCTCAGGTCAAAGTTTATTCTGCCCTTTGTGTCGACCACAATTAAAATATCAGCAAAGTATGCAAAGTTTGAGCAACAATCCAGTGGAGCTGGTTGGACTGAGCTCAGGCCTGGGGATGATACCAGAGTAAGTCATGTGACTTACTGTTGCTGTTTTTGTTATTTTCTCCATTTTTTCCCCCCATTTTTTTTTTTGAAGGTTACTCATGTGTAACAGTGTCATTTTTTTCAAATATATAAGTGAGTAAGGCAGTGAATAGATAGATAAAACAATCGAACCCAGAGTTTGTCGAAGTAACCTCTCTAAAGCAGTCTCCTACCTTTAACAATAGACTTAATAACATATTGGTGTATTTTCTGTGAAATCACCCTTTTGTTTCTTATGGGGAGTTTGCAAGCCCATCGACAGCAGCAGTCAAACTGAAAAAGTATGCCTCGACCTAGCTTCGCTTTTATTAAAGATGAGGTAGAGAGACTCTCTGAAGACACCTGTCAGTTGAATCATTGATGCCCTTTTTTAGGCAAAACGTGTGAATTTAACAACTTTAAAATATAACTTTTAGAAAAAAAAATATGGTTAATAACCGTGGTTATTAATGCTGTAAGATTGCTGTTATTGAATTGGTGTATATGGTCTTTTTGCTGCCAGCCTCAAGTGGACAATCAAGGAACGGCAGTTTTTAGCAACTCCTCACATGCTCCATGTTCTTAGACAGGAAGTTGCTGTCTCGTCTCTAATTCCTGGTTTCAAACCACATTACTAAAGACATAGGTGTGGCATCATTCGAGATTATAACAAATATTTCGTAGTACTTATTCATTTACCAAATCCAAAATTAAAACCTGAGTTTCCCCACATTGTGAGCACAGACTTAAAGGATGTTAAACTGCAGAGTCTGTGCAGCAGAAAGAATCTGGGAGGAGCTGGGTGACAAAATGAATTTTGATTTTAAATCTAATTTTTTAATTTTAAGTCTAATCTCTTTTTTTGGTCTTCCTTCCAACATATCTCACTTATCCCCAAAAAACTACACAAAAACGTCAGCTGTCAATCATTGTCGAATGTGACATAAAAACCTGTTTTTTTGTTTGTTTGTTTTTACTTCTAATAGCTAACAAAAAAAGAAACTTATCAGAAAAGAGGACTTGAACACAATACAGCCCAATAATATCTTCAAATCACTGCAGCATGCAGATGTGAGAAACATTTCTACCACGTGTATTTATTTTTTTAAGGTATGACCTCAGTCCATCTGGAATGACTGGGGACATAGAGTTTTTGACCTATACTACAGACAGCCACCAGGGGGAGCAGTTTTGTGGTGACCTCACTTTGAGCCAAGTGAGATGAGTGTTTTTTTTTTATTTTATTTTATTTATTTTTTTTGTGCAGTCTGCCCCACAGACTAAAACATGGACGTAGCCTTCGCAACGTCACCCGTCTGTTCCTAAAAACTGTGACATGAAGCTAATCTGCAGACGCAGCCACATTCGCTATGACACCAGCTGTTTGTTTTTCTTCAGACAGCTACAGGGTGCCCAGCGGTCGCGTGACCTGAGCTGTGTCTCTGATTGGACAATCAAACGATCCTAATAACTTCTATACCGTGGTGTTAAAAACAACGTCACTCACCATACAGTGTGTGCCGATAGTGAAATCAGCATTTTAGACCCAAGCTGTTTTTTGAACCAGGCTGTAAATATGCTTTTTAATGCTGTAAAAGTCTGTTTCTGTGGCTGGATGTGTACGTGGTTTCTGGTCTTTCTGCAGCCAGCCTCAAGCGGATTCTCGGATGAACAGCAACTTTTAACACTTTCGCATAGGCTTCATTTTTACTGACTGGATGTTGCCCCTTGGTCTGCCCTCAGTTTCTTTTTCTTTTTTTGATAGAATTTGAACCATTTACAAACAGAAACTATTTAGCTGTTATAAGTTTTTCCTCATTTAGCTTTCAAAGTCAGTGTTGAAAGCAAAAATATGTATAATGTCAGATGGGCTGCAAAACAAAAGTATCATAATTTACATCTTGAATTAAAGATACAGCACGGCAGCACCATTAGTAACACTGAAAAAGAGCTGAACAGAA